>NC_141760.1:107068169-107368169 GCF_982258835.1 Parasteatoda tepidariorum
AATCATTTTGTGAAGGGTCCGTTTTTAAGTTAAAATATTTTGTGAAGGGTCCGTTTTTATGAAAAGATATTTTGTGAAGGGTCCGTTAACGGACCCAAATGTCTTCTAAACAGACCCCTGAATTGAGAAAGCTATTCTGGACAGCGTAAAAAATACAAATGACACAGCAATGAATAGTGATGAAAAAGACAGGAATAATCATGAAGAAAAAATTTGCAAGTCTTAGCATGATGAAATGCTTAAAACACTTTAAACAATTCAACACTGACTAGTATTACAGCAATTTCTGGTATATAAGTTTACGTTCACAGTGGATTTATTTAAAAATAAATTATTACAGAAATTTTTCAGAAATTACAAAACTATTTTTTGATGTTTGCTCTGAAAACCTTCTCTTATTTATTATTTTAAAAAAAATTAAAATAAGGGTTGATAATAGAAGTTTTTGATCGAAGAAAATACGTATGATGCTTCTACAAATGGGCTTTCGAATTCCGATTCGTAACTCAAGCATAAAGTTGTATCTAGATTTTTTTACTCTCTCTGTGGTAGAATTTTTTTCTTGCTTTCTGCGACAATTCTCTCTAGAAATAATACCTTTCGGAGAGACATTTTTAATAGTAGCAAACATATATGCTACCAATTTAAAATAACAGAAAGAACTAATTTAACAGAGCTACTAATTTAAAATAACAAAAAAAAAATCTATAATGTATAGAATAGAACAGTATATAATTTTTTTAATTATAAATGTAAGATTTTTTTGTAAAATCTACATTTAAAAGAACACATATTCTAATATAATTGGCGATATTATCCTGTTCAAAAAAATACTTGTATAGTTAACTTTTTTAAAATTTTTGCTATTGGAAATACTTTTTATATCAATCTGAAATTCTAGCAATGCTCAATTTTTTTTTATTATCATGAGAAAGTAGGAAAAAAAATCATGAGCACTTTTGCCACCTCCGCTACGTGAAAAAGGCATTTTTTGAATATAATTTTGCAGAAAGGGGGAAAAAATTTCGCAGAAAAAATATTTCGAAAGCTTCTGCATATATATATATATAAAAACCCAACTTCTTTGCCGCCCAAATAAAAATCTTTCTGCAATAACTCTGTAATGTTCTGCAACAATATCACCACGAGGTTTACTATCTTCTTCTCATTTATATTTTCTTTATAAATATTTTATTTTCAAATTGTCACAAATTGTAATCAAATTGTCTTTTCATTCTATGCATTGATCCAATTTCTGCAGATACTTTTAGTTGACATTTAGCGATTTTGTTAAATACAGGCGTATATAGATTGAAAACGATTTTTTCAAACTTTAAAGTGTGATGAATATAAAGTCAAATTGTGCAACAGACAGAATAGTTTATACTGGTCAAACCAAAATGAAAACCCATTCCAAGGCAATCAATACAAAACAGCATCCAATAACTTTACTTATTTACGTAATAATATTAACTAAAAATGTGCTTTTTACAGAAACATACATGAGATTGTAAATAGGCAACTTCATTTTTATAAAAAGTAGTATTGAAACAACAAAACTTACGTATTTCATCGTTTTTGCCTCCTTGAGCCTTTCGTTAAATCTTGCCTCAAGTTTATCTAACTCTTTTTTCAAATTTTGAATTTCTCTTTTTTGAATTTCGCTTTCTTCCTTGAGCTTCTCTTCTTTTTCTTTGAGCTTTTTTTTTTCTTCATTAAGTTTTTCTAATTCTTCTTTGAGCTTTTCATTTTCTTTATCTTGTTTGCTGATTCTTAATTTCAAGCATTGGACAATGTTATCTATCAGAGAATTAAAAAAAAATTTAGGAAACATATACACAAGGTAAGTACGGAAATAACATAAAATATTTAATACAAAAATCTAATAGAGATTATCAAGCAATTATAAAAATACAAACTTTTGTTTGTACTTGAAAAGTGGTTGAGTAAAAAAAGTGGTAGTGGTTGAGTGAAAAAAACAATTATAATCCTGTATTTTGCTCCCTGTTAACAGAGATTGCCATGTTGATGCAAATTATACTTTGATACAAACATATCAGATCTCCATTGGCATCGGGATAACCACGGGAGGTTTTTGTGGTTCTTACCTCCATTGAGCACGAATGCTGATTAGTTTCACTTAAAAGAATTCTTCTTGAAGGTGAATGTGACTTAGTTCTTTAACCCACTGGAGGTTAAGGAAATGGGTAAAATTGGGAGAATGTTTCTCTCTTATACACTATTCCCCTATCCATTAACATGGAAAAACCGGTTTTACTATGCAGAGAAGACTGCAGGTTAGAATGCAAGTTTTTACATGTAGTACCGTTAGTGGGTTAAACAGGTATTTGTCTTCTAGATTCAAGGTTAGGAAGTTTAAAATTTAAAAAAAAAGAGGTGCATATTCACCATGGTGAATTGGCGTTCAAAGACGGAAATTCGTGAAGTGGCAACCTAAATTATAAAAAATGAGGATCGCTTATCAAGCGAGTAGTTCACAATGACAGAAGAAAGAAAAGAAACCAAAACTGCTTTACAAACACTTTTTTAAATAAAAATGTTATCATTCTTGCACGAAATTGCATTTTTTTTTTAAATGAAAAATTGAAAACATTTTTTATTTGAACAGCTATACCTAAATATTTTTTGTATTAAAACTAATAAAAATACTTTTATTATCAAATTCTCACAAATTAAAGTGATACATACCGGTGAAATATCTACTCCACAAAAGTTTAACTCAAGCTACTTCTGAACAGTTTTTGATCGGTTTTCGGACTAACAAGGGTAAGTAAAATTTGATACCAGTTAGTTCCAAATTTAGGTTGCTAAAATTTTATTTTATGAATATACGTCTAAATGGATGTATATTTATTTCATCTTTTCAAACAAAATTATATTCGATGAAAAACATTAAAAATAGTCCGTGAAAATAAGCCAATGCTATGCACAAAAATCATAAAAATCTTCCTTTATAAAAGAGTTAGAATTGAATAAATAGAAACCCAAAAATTTTGTTTGCTATGCCTTCAAAAACATAAAGATTAAAAGAAAAAACAAAAAGGATAAACATATAAACTTCAGCGTTCATTTACTCAAATTCTCTGAAGTATCACTTAGCAAGTTCTTCCACTAAGCTCTTCAACTATGTAATTAATAATAATTTACTTATTATGAAAATAAAATAATTTACTTATTATGATTTACTTATTATGAAATATATTTACTTATTATGTTATTCCAAGGAAAAACATTGGAACACTGATTTTGTGATACTTAGATGTTAACTGATTTAGTTAAACTTACAGGTTAGGCAGCTCTGAGGAACAAGGCACATCCACAAGAGGTCTAATTTACCCAAACCCTAGATCCTGGCAGAAAAATTTTATAGCTGAAAACAAAGTTCAGCAGAGACTTGACTGGAATGTCCTGTAGTTCCCACGTCTTAACGTGATGTTGCCACAGATGCGAAAATCTTGGAGTAGAAAAGACTTCACACTCAGAAAGCATATGTCGTGAATTCTTCTCCTCAAAATGACATCCTCGACAAAGAGGATCTGTGCAACTTATAAAAATCGAGTTTATATAGTTTCCAATAATTTTCCATGTATTTTGTTCATTTTATATCAAGTTTATCTTAAAATGTGTTGCAAAAATTCCTTCTGAAATTTTAAAGGAAAGAGATTAAAAGTTGGGAGTTAATTTTAATTTATTATTTTTTATTCAAAAACTAAGGAATTTTTACTTGGCTTTCTTTAAAAATTTTATAAGAGATTCTTGCAACACATTTCCTTTAAATAAAATGAACATAATGCCTGGAAAATTAGTCAAGACTACATAAACTAGATTTTTATAAGTTACAAACACTATTTTATTTATTACATTTCTGTTCAGATTCATAAAAAAGTTCTTTTTTTCTTTTTAAAGCCTTATCATGACATAAATACATGCAGTTTACCCAATGATTCAATACAATAATGTATTAGCTCATACATTTTGAAATATACATTTGAACCGCAATGAATTTGGATGTCATGAAAGAACAAATTTTGCTTATAAAGATTTTTTTTAATCAACATACATATTTTTGTAAAAATTCTATAAATTTGTAATTTACCAAAATAATACTAACCATTCATTAAGACATTTCTTAGACAAATATTTAAAACAAGTTTCATAATTTTTTTTATTTTTATATTAAAATATTTCTCATTTCACAAAATTGAACAAAAATTCTCTTTTCCTAGGGTAATTTGAATGAAAGCACAAAAATTGGGAAGTCTCCTAAAAAATTTAATTCCCATATCATCTTGGTTTCAGACCATTGAAAATGAAGGTTTTACAGGCAAATGTATTTTCGACTTTTTCAAAGTATAAAGATTTGTCTCGAGACCTGTATAAAGATTTGTGCACTTACACAATAATATAACTTTATTAGGATACTAACTAGCAAAATTAAAATTGAAATTGAAAATAAATCATTAAATTCAGTAAAAGAAAAACAAGCATTATTTTTTTAGACGTTTGACAGGAATAAAAACTCACATAAATAGGATCAATCCCATTTGAAACATAATAACTAAAATTGAGCAATTGAATTACCTGCATTTTGCATTTTTTCCTCATACGTAACATTTTTCAAAAGAGAGATTTCCCGCCTTTTTTCCTCCAATTGTATTTTCAGATTGTGTATCTCATTCTCTTGATGTTTAATAATTTTCTCAGGATTTGGCACTTTAGCTGTAGCTCCCCAAAACTGAATAAAAAATTGCTGAACCATCCTGTTAGCCTATTGATATGAAGATAATAACATTAATTATGAAATTATTTTTGATAGTGATAAAGCAAGCTTTATAGGCAATGCATTTTCTTTTAATTTTAACTATCACTTTTTTTTGTTACCTCACAGAATAATTTCTTTGTACTGTGTAATACAAAAAGTAAATAATAAACTGATATTAATCAATACTAGAAAATAGTGCACAAAATTGAAAGGTATATACATTACAATTAAAATAGGTAAAATAATTCCAATATTTCTATAATTATTAATTGCATGTCCCATTGGCTTATTATGCTATTAAATTACATGCAGGGTATCTGCTACATTTTAGATTTTCAAATTCATGACTTACCAAAGTTACTATTTTCTCCACAAAAACACAAGGATAAATTTAAAAAATCATTATAATAACTGAAATGATAGGTATAACCAAAACTGTTATACTCTGCATCTTCTTATTTATTGATTTTAGTCTTAAAAAACAGAGTAAAGAATGAGTTGAAGCAATAAAATAGCTGAAAAAAATACAAAAGCAAATAACTAAATACTGTCAGATACATGTAGGTATTTAAAGCTGTTTTATTTCTTCTTTAAAGTAGTAAGTGTAATATGAAAAGCCTAAACTAGAATTTTAAATTGATGAAATAAAAAAATAAAAATTTGAAATCACCGAAGTTTAAAAGATTATTTGCTCCAGAAATGATGTTCTTTCTTTCATTTTTTGAAAGAGCACCATAATTTTTAAAGAACAGGATAAAAACATTTTATATTTTGATAGAATATGACTATGAGGGGGGATTTTGCGACAAATTTAGATATTTGGAACATCTAAAAACTGTGAAATTGAGAAGGGGGTGAATTTCATTATAAAAATTAGATTTTTCTGTGACCTAAACCTATGACTTTCCATGATTTTTTTTTAAAAAATAGTTAAAACCATGAAAAATTTTGTTCAATACCAAAATCCATGACTTTCCATTATTTTCCAGGTGCGCAGATATCCTGTAAATGATTAAGCAAAACAAAGGTGAACTATAATCTGTACAATGATGATGCTATAGTTCAGGACCAACTCAAGATGGACTGAATTTACAGTTATTTAACTTTATTTTTGTACGACAAAACATATTTCAACGGTGTGACAATACACTTGTAGTTTCAAATATCTTCAAACTACTAATTCAATGACGTCACTCAACTATGATTTTGCCTATGTATATATGACATAGAATAACAAAGACAAATAAGAACAGGCAATAAACTCTCAGTGATACCTTGTTTTGATCAAACATAAATGACAAGTGATGTTATTAATTTTTTTTTAAAAAGAAGAAGAAAAGAAAAAAAAACAGAATTGTTTACGCAGTTGAATTTAAAACAATGCTGAACTATTGGACAAATTGAAATTTTTGAAACATCAAGGGCTAAAATTTTTTCTACTTCATTTCAGGATATCAGCACAAACAATTTTGGAATGATAAGAGACTCACACATAAACAAGCAAACAGACACTTAATCTTTTTCATAAATTCAGTCACTAATTGATCACTCAAATTAAAGGTAGACAAAAAAATTTTTTTAAATTAATCAAAATTCTTGTACCACCAGTTATTAAAAAAAAGGTTATTTTTTTAAAAGTATTCTAAAATAAATTTAATTGTGGTTCAGAAATTACTGCTTATTAAATAAACTTAGCGACTGAAATGCAGTTACTGAGGAGAAAGATCCTATTATACACATTATTTTTTCAATTTCCCTTATCACAGTAAAGGAAGGTACAAAGTGAGAAGGTGCATTGACAGTTAACAAGAAACCGTAGAAATTTCATCACTTGGTAGCAAATTAAAGAACCAAGATTGTCAGGTAAAATTAGAAATTTTGCTGCTGACAAGTAGCCAGTTATTACATTTTCAACAATGGCCACTTTCTCAAAAATTTAAAATTTTAAACAACTAAAGTGTGTATTAATATAGTAAGACATTTCTATTATTTCTCAAAAGATATCACAAAGTCCATGTACCTAAAATAAGAAAAATTTTAAGAAACAAGCATAAGATAAAGCAATTTGCACAATATTATAAAATATTTTAAGTGATTCCACATTAATAAAAAATAATATACTGCCAAAAGGATACATTTGTGACAAAATAGGGCGACTGGCAGATAATGTTTTAATAGCCAGTTGTTATATTTAGTCTGTGACTGATGACGACCATTAATTTTGCACTATATTGTCAGGAGTTTATAGATTTCAAGCAATTGTCAGCTTGTTGATAAGAAATCAAGGAAAGACATAATTTTCATTTCATATTGCATTGCTAATATACAAACTTCAAAGCTTATTCACTCAAATTAACTAAAATATCATTTTGAGACTTTAATCTCCTCAAATTTTCAAACATAGTGGTTTCATTGTTCAATGTTTAGTAGTAGCAAGACAAGACACCATTGTCTTGCTACTACTAAACATAGTGGTATCAGCCACTACGGTAGACGAAGACACATTTTCCTGAACTTTGCCTGCCATTTTCATGGTTTTTCTAGTGCAACATAATCACATTGTAGCTTTATATAGCATTATAAAAATTGAAGCTATCAAAATAGTAAAGCAAAAAAAGCCAAAAAAAAATTTCTTCTTCTTTTTTTAAACATTGAGTGTCGAGGAAGTTTGAAGACAAATGTTTTTTTCTTTTTGCAAGATATTGCAAGATTGAGGTTTAGCTGCCTTAAATGAAAAACCAAACATGCCATGAATTTTTCTTTCAAAATTAGAGAGGCTACAAAAGTCAAATAAATAATTGAAAGTGTTATGTAAATGAAATACTTCACATTAAAATTTGGTAACTTATATTCCAAAATATTAAGTTACTTATTAAATAAGGAATCAGCATTTTCCATTCCATAGATAAACATGGAAGCATATAGGTGGAATCTTAGAAAATTGTAAAAGTAAATAAATAATAAAAAGAAAATTTTACCTGTTTAAGCATTGTTAAGGACTTAGGATCACACCTCAGAATGGCTTGTAGAATGCAATCTGTGTCATTTCTTTTTGTCTTGGCACCTAAAATTAAAAGTTACTGTTATAAATTTTTTTCATTTTTTAAGTTTATCGTATGTACATGTTTTTGTAAGTTCTCTAAAATGAAACTTCAATTAAAATAAAATGACACCTTGATAAATATATTGTTGTAGAGTAGTTCAGGCAATAGGCAGGAGTTTTTATTTTTTGAGGACTTAGCAAAAATCCGCAATTTTTGATTAAAAT
This sequence comes from Parasteatoda tepidariorum, assembly GCF_982258835.1. Lineage (NCBI taxonomy): Eukaryota > Metazoa > Arthropoda > Arachnida > Araneae > Theridiidae > Parasteatoda > Parasteatoda tepidariorum. The sequence goes on from NC_141760.1 coordinate 107,076,221, forward strand.
TTTTTCTAGAAAAAAAGTCTCCCCCCCCCCTAGAAAAAAACAAGAAAAATCCAGCTTTTTGCATAATATCTTTTAATGACCTAAGATAGAAAATTTTAGACAAATTCCATACCAAAAATGCGCCTATAGGGTAATAAATCAAAGAATTATGAGCATGAAAATAATGACTATAGCATTGGTTTTTTACTTTAGAGTGTAGAAATAATGACTTCGTGACTCTTTCACTACTTCAATGGAAAAAAAAGGAGAATAATTAATAAAGATTTAATACTTGTAAAAAAACTATTTTGTGGGATTTCATAATATATACAAAAAATATTTACACCCTCAAAGGGGAAAACTCCTCCAATAATGAAATATTTCTAAGCCTTTCTTCAAAATCATAATTTTTAGGGTATTTTCCATTTTTCATTTTTTTCCTTATGTTCTTAAAATTTTACACAATTTGAACTTCTAACAACACTTATGTCAGTTTTTCCACCCCCCTTGTTAATTTATTCTTAGTCCCTGAGAACAGTTACCCCTCAGCCCACTGAGAAGAGCTAACCAATAGCCCCTGAGAAGTTACTCCTCAGTCCCTGAGAAGAGTTCCCTCTCAGTATTTGAGAAGAGTTATCTCTCAGCCACTCCCCCTCCATTTTTGAATAGACATAATTTTCTTAAAAACTTTTCTAAAGTCTATATTTTTGCTCTTTTGTTTTAATTGCCATGCAAATAAGAGTTTAGAATGTGAGTCTTTTCTCCAATTTTACAGTAGTTTTCAAGTAACAAAAATAGTCCACCCCACTAGATTGCCCAATGACTTAAAAACAAAATTTTTCAGGGCATTTCTCATTTAAAATTTAATGGAATGATGCAAAAAGTTTAGATAAAACAAAAAAATAGCAAAATTAAAAAAAATAAAAAATAAAATAAAGTTTTATTTAGCAAGTTAAGTATAAAATTTATCCTTTTCAAATAACAATAATAATATCCAAGGTATCCTATATTACAATAATTATTAAAATGTTATACACTTTTTCAAAGTTTCCAAGGACATGCAAGCTTAAATCAATGCACAGATAAATGCATAAAGCTTTAAAAAAATATGCTAGTAATTCTCACATATTGCTTGAATATGTAATCAATGATGAATGGGATTGACATTATATAAAGGGAAATTCCACCATTAGGGAGGTAATACAGTAATACCCCGCTTAACGCTGTTTTGGTTTAGCGCTATTTTATTTCAACCCGGGGATTCTCCAAAATTGTGCGTGGGGTATCCCCCAAATATGTACATAACATATCCGAAACAGTGTAGCTGTGTTTCTTGTTTGGTGCGGTGCTGTATGGGCGCATTTTTATCATTTGAAACATTTGTTAACATTATTGTAAGTACATATAAATTTATATAATACTATAACGATTAATACAGTGACAAATATTATGATCTTTAGTTTTTATCATGGGTGATAATGAAAAACAAGAAAAGAAAGCAACCAGAAAAAGCATTTCACTGGAAACTAAAAGGCAAGTGATTAGAAGATTAGATTCTGGTGAACGTCAATCTCAAATTAGTGCTGCATTGAATTTGGCAACTTCAACAAAAAGGACAATTCTTAAGAATAAAGAAAAGATACTGTCATCAGCAACTGCCTCAAGCTCTGCAACTAGAATTACTCCTTCTAGAAATAACATTATAGAGGAAATGGAAAAACGACCGTCTGTATGGATTGACCACGAAATTGAACGCAATATGCCATTAAGCCAATCTATCATAATGGAAAAAGCTAGAAGAATTTTTAATTACATTCAGGTTGAGGTAAGTGACACAAGTGAAAGTTTCGTTGCTAGTCGAGGATGGTTTAATAGATTTAAACATTGAAATAATCTTCACAACATAAAGATTATAGGAGAAGCAGCAAGTGGTGATACGAAAGCGGCGGCTGAATTCCCGGCGACATTAAAAACAATAATTGAAGAAGGAAACTATCCTCCAGAATTGGTTTTTAATGTGGATGAAACAGGCCTGTTTTGGAAAAGAATGCCAAAACGAAAATTTTTATCCAGTGAAGAGAAACGAGCACCAGGATTTAAAGCCGCAAAAGATCACTTAACACTTCCACTGGGTGGTAAAAAAAAACGGAGATTTCAAATTAAAATCACTACTAGTTTACCATGCCAAAAACTCAAGAGAGATGAAAGGCATATCTAAATCAACTTTACCAGTAATTTGGGAGTCTAATAAAAAATCATTGATAACTATTAAAATTTTCCAGGATCGGTTCACTGAACATTTCTGCCCGTCTGTTAAACGTTATTGCGAAATTAAAAAACTTGAACAAAGAGCATTACTATTAATTGATAATGCTCCAAGCCACCCAACAAATTTATCAGACTTAACAACATGCATGCCAGTCGAAGTGGGTTTTTTTTGCCGCATAACACAACTGCCTTAATCCAACCAATGGACCAAGGTGTTATATCCAATTTCAAGGCTTATTACTTGCGGCGAACATTAAAGCAGATGCTTGACAAAATAGACCGAGAAGAGAAGCAATCAATAAGAGAATTTTGGAAAAACTACAATATCATGAATGCTGAAGAAAACAAAAACCTTTCTTGGAATGAGATAACAGAAAGATCTTTGAAAGTAGTATGGAAGAACATTTGGCCAGATTTAAGTAAGAGCGAAGACATTGGACTCAGTCGATATGGATGAAATAGTGGAATTAGCAAAACAAACCGGTTTAGATGAGGTAAATGTGGAAGACGTCGAAGAAATAGTTCAAGAAACAGAAGCTAGTCTTTCTAATGATGAGCTCAACGAATTAACTGAGTCAAAAGAAAACAAAAATATTGATAGTAGTGATTTCAAAGAAGAGCAAAAAGAACTTTCAATGACGTTTGTAAAAAGGAGTTTGACCACTATAGCTGAAATTATGGACCAATTTATTAAAAATGATCCAAATTTTGACAGGAGCTCAAAAGCAAGACGGAGTGTTATAGATGCTTTATCCACTTATCAACAATTTCTAACATAACGCAAAAGGAAAACACATACTACATTAGATGCCTTCTTGACAAAAAGGCAGAAAATTGGAAACACAAAATAGACTGAATGATCTGACTGACTTAGAATTTTATTTGTTTTTAAAAGTACGTATATTCGTTTATATTGTTTTTATTTTTGTAAGAAATAAATGTTTGGTTTTATTTTTATTAAAAAAAAAGCACAATTATTAAATTTAACACCTAACCAATTTTCTATCCATCTTCCCCTAACTTCATTATTTACATGTTAAGATAGCCTCATTTAGCGCTGTTTCCCATTACGCTCTACTTTGATGGAACGTATCCTACGCGTTAAGCGGGGTCTTATTGTATTTATAAAATTTGAATGCATGTAACTTAATTGAAAATCATCAAATACTTTTAATATTTTTATAGCAATAACTTTTGGGGTCCTATGTAATAGTTCTGAAACTTTTTAGCTACCATGAATAATTTTAAAAAAATAAATAAATAAATAACTGACTATTATAGGCAATAACAAAATAAATAACTGACTATTATTATCAAAATTGAACAGTGGGTAATTCGTTTACACATTTCTACGGATGGTTACAAACATTTTAAAAAAGTTTTTCAATATATATTTAGATAATTTTATTTTCGAAAACTATTATTATTTTCGAAAGTTCTAAAGATTGCGACATTTAATAATTATGAAAAATTCAAATTATTATGTTACAGACTAATGCCTGGCATAACGAACATAATACTTTGTGATTTTTCATTATGAATTAGTTTTAACAAAATGGAATCCATAAATAAATATTAGATATCAAAAGAAAAATAACTTAAAAATTAAAATTAAATAGTCTTAATGACTTAATAAACATATTCGATAAGCAAGAAAGAATTTTATTTTAATTTCTAATGGCAGATTATGAACAGTTACAGCAAAGAACAAGTAGAAAGAAAGAACACAGAGTAAAACAGAAAATGCTGAAAGAGCGTTTATTAATCTAACATATCTCTAGCCTCTCAATAAAGCTTGTCTAGAGCAGAACAGTGGAGTAGATGTAAGGAGTTCATGACCTCCCCAGAATTGCACAGAGTACATATCCAGGAAGGAACAATTTTGAGTCTAAAAAGATGGTTTCTTCGACAGTCATGTTCGGTGACTAGGAAGAATTCAGAGACTGCTCGATGTCTCAGGCCATTACAATAGCATTCTTTCACGACTTTTGGGAAACATCAGGGGCGGATCTAGTTAAGGGCTTTTTGGGCTGCAGCCCAGGGCCCTGTGGATACAAAGGGCCCCAGTCCCCACTGAAAACAATAGGTGATATTTTGAATTAAATAAATATCTAATATAAAAAAAAAAACCATTATAGGGTTGGCGACCCTGAGATCAATCAACCCATGCATGTGCGCGTCTTCGAACGGAACGCTTGCTTTGGCTTGTTTTTGGTCAGTGTATTTTTTCGCATCTATTACGGGGGACGCGTCTATTACGCCGCGCCGCTGCACATCTGTTCTCGTTGTCAAAGTAACAAACTTGTTTAGTTTACTAATAAACGATAACTTAAAAGTTATAAAAACCAGACTTTTCTCTTATTTTACTTATAATTGAAAGTACATAATCAGTATAATAGATTTCCTGCTCTTAGTTGGTAAGTAAAAAGAATTATAAATCATGTTTTTTTTGTTTTTAATGTATTTTTTCGATACTAAATGAACTTTTTAATCGATTTTTAATGATAATTTCTGAATTATCATTAAAAGCACTCATTACAAAGTATTAAAATGTGATGTGAAGAACAATATTACATCGACTGTACTGTTTTTTGCTTGACTTGCAAACTTTTTTCTAAAATCCCTTCTAAATACACAACCGGATTTTCTGATTGGAAAAACATAGGAACTTTTTAGAAAATCATGAAAATTCTAATGAACATAAGAAATCAGTGTTAGTGTGTTTGACACGAAAGGAAAATAAATCTGTCTTAGACAAGCAGCTTCAGAAGCAATTAAGAAAAGAAGCAGAATATTATCGCAATTTCCTAAAACGGGTTATTGCAGTGGTCAAATTTTTTAGTATAAGGAGCTTAGCATTTTAGAGGTTCCGAGGAAGTATTTGGTTCTCCACATAATGGTAATTTTATGGTTGCTCTGGAGATATTGGCAGAGTTCGACCCATTCATTCGTGAACACATTGAACAACGAGAGCTGCGACCAAAACCGATAATGTCATACTTATCAAAAAAAGTATATGAGGAAATAATTGAGATTATGGGACGACAGATAATTAATTAGTTGTCATACTGACTTACATTTATTTAATATTCTACAAGACTTTTTAGAAACAAATGGACTACTACTGGATAATTGTAGGGGACAATCTTATGACAACGCTGCTAATATGGTGGGTCACTACAATGGTGTACAAGCACTACTAAAACAAAAAAATAAATCCCCTGATTATGTGCCATGTGCTGCGCATTCCCTTAACCTAATTGGTGAAGAATCTGTTAGGGTTGCAACCGAAATTTTGAACTTTTTTGGAGCAGTGCAAAAAATATACGTTTTCTTTTCTACTTCTACCCATAGATGGGAAATGTTAAATCAAGAAACAAAACTCAAATTTATGTTAAAAAGTTTAAGCCAGACCAGACAGTCTTGTAACTATGATGCTGTCAAAGCTTTGAAAAATAATTATGATGACATTATGAAAATTTTCGACAGTTTCAGCGAAAATTAGGATGAGAAAGATGATTTCCGGAAAGAGGCACGTAATTTATTCAATAAAATGGTGAAACTCGATAGTGGAATTTTGATTATTTTATGGGAAAAAATTTTGGGAAGATTTAATTTAGTTAATAAAAAAATACAGAGCCCTGGTTTAGATATTTGTGAAGGCAACAAGTTAATTGTCATTAAAAGACTTTGTGAACAACATAAGGCACCAATCAGATCAGAAGCTAAATGAATACGAAGAGAAAGCTAAAAAATTAAGAACTAGTGTGGGAATAGACTACAATGACATTAACAAGAGACGCATTGCTCCAAAATTTTCAGATAAGTTCTCAGTATATGGCGCAGAAAAATTTATAAGAGACACGCTAAACCTTGCGTTGGATAAGCTAATTATGGATTTAAATAAAAGGAGCCAAGTCTATGAGATGTATAGCAAGAAATTCAAATTTTTAATGAATTTGCAAGACAAAAATATGGAAAACATGGATCTGGAAAGTGTACGTAATATTGTTGATTATTATCCAGATGACGTAGACGAGCATTTAGTGAATGGGTGCATTCAGTTAAAATCTTATTTACTTCAGTCTAAGCCAGAGTCTTACACCTCTTGCAGTGAAATTTTTATGCTAATTTATGAAAAGAAACTTGTTGATGTTTTCTTAAATTGCCATACTATCTTAAAGATCTTTTTAGACTTTGCCAATCACTAGCTGTGAAGCGGAGCGCTCTTTCTCCAGGATGTCATATATAGAAAGCAAATATAGGACAACAATGTCGAACCATCGACTAAATCATTTATCAGTTCTATTCATAAATTGTGATTTAACGAAGGACTTACAATGTGATGAGCAAATAAAGGAATTTGCAGCACAAAAATGCAGAAAGGTTACTTTATAATTTATATAACATAACTACACATAACCTGTCAATTTCTTCTGCAATAATGTTGTACAGTTGCTGTTTGTATGCATAAATAAATAATAAATAAATAAAATTATTTTATTGTCCTATTTTTTTTCTAAATACTTATCTGCATCACTATAGAAAGTAGTTTTTTGACAAAATGGCTATTAGGGCCCCTAAGTAGTTTCAGCCCAGGGCCCCACAAATTCACAATCCGCCCATGGGAAACATGGTTATAGAGGTCTTCCTGAGCATGGGCTTTAATAGATATTTAAATAAGATTTTTATTAGTATTAGTAGATTTTTATTAAGAAAGGCATAGGAAGAGAAATCTTTTCCATAATTAAAGCACCCTTTTCAGCCAGGAAATTGGCTTTCTCGTTGCCTGGAACTCTACATTGTGCAGGGACCCACTGGTTTCTAAGATGATAAAGGCAATCCAATATGTCCTGGCTTATGGGATTATTGTCAGAAATAATAGCCAACAGAGCAGCTCTAGAATCGCTAAGGATAACAGCTCTTGTCATTTTTCAAAAGTGGCATTGCAGCTGGGACAGAGCTGTGCAGATTGCAGCAATTTCTCCGTCAAACTCCTGCCCCACAGGATTAAATAAAGATTTATTAAGTAAGAAGATCATTTCTTGATCATGTTTGCATCATTTCTTGATTATGATCAATATTAAATCAATTTTTTTTTTGCTAGTAAATAATTGATCAATTTATATTTATTCATAAAATTAATTAATTGAATATTATGTAAATAAAAAAAATTTCTGGCAATTTTTTAAATAAAATATTATAAATTTAAGAATTGTTTAAGTTTATTTAATGTGTAACACATTAAAAGTGATACATTACTAAGTTGTGTTATTTAAAATATGTCTATTAAAATTATTAAAAATGGGAGTGATTTTGTTTTCATTATTCTTCCAAAATGAATATTCTGTGTTCAGCAGTATAGGCAAGGTTCATGCTCTACTATAAAAATAAAATTCAAGTACTTTTCAAGGACTTCTTAAGACTTATTATAAAATTCTCAAGGACTTAAATTTTAGTTAAAGACAGACTAAAATTTAACATTTTAAGCTAAAATGTTTTGACGATAAATGTTAGTCGATAATAGCAGTACTGAAAAATAAGACTTACATTGCTCTCTCTTGATTTCGGAAAGTGATCCAAGTATATATATATAAAAAAATAAAAACAAGGGTGATTGGCATCAAGTCGAGAATAAAATTCATGATGCATAAAAACGTCAGGTTTGAATTTTGCATTAAGGCTTATTTTAAGCTAGGTATACAAAGTCTGAATAAGCAAAGATTCGGGCAGAAGACGGGGTAGGGGGGAATGTTCTATATAATACTGTGATATCAATTAGATATTTAAAAACAACTCTGCCTTGAGACTTTTAATATTTAAAGTGGCAGAAGCATTTAGACAGTGAAATTTAAATTGTTCTTAAATATAATTTTGAAATTTCGACCACTTTTCTATTTAAGAAAATTAATCAATTATTGGACGTTGCGGCTTGATTATCATTTTAAATTTATTACCAGTCAACCATTTTAAATTGAAACAGTTGCCAACTTTCACCTCAATACCTTCTGATAGATTCTTAGTAACAATTTTGGTCACTGACTTTTTTAATTAACCACTCATACTTGAATTAACTTTTTTTCAGTAGCATCGATCATACGCATTTGACATGGTCACGTGAATATGAATTGCAACGAGTAGTTTTCAAATAGAGTTTAAATACGAAAATCGATGTTTGATATCGCAAAATGCGTGAATACGAATAGCGACATTGGATTTTAAACTTGCGGAAAAACTAATTGCGCTAAAAAAACGCTTAAGTACAAATCGCGATATTAGATTTTTAAATTGCTTTAATAGGAATTGCGAGTACGATTTTTGAATCACGCGAAAACGAATTGCAACACTAGGCATTAAAGTGGACAAAAATAAAAAAAGCTGAACTTTTACAACGCAGGTCACTGGGAGGAGGGGGCGGGGGAGTGTTCTATATGATACTGAGATTTATAAAAGCAACTTTTAACAATGCTGGGAGATTTTTATTCAATATCTAAAGTGGCAGAAGCATTTAGACAGCTAACTTTAAGTTTTTCTTTAATATAATTTTAAAATTTTGACCACTAATATATTAAAAAAAAATTAAGCAATTATAGGAAGGCGCGACTATTAAATTACTTACTAGTGAAAAATATATCACATCTTTACAGTAACTAAACTAATTCAAGAGAAAGCTTACTTCTACTTCCTTCAATAATCGCGATATTGGGTTTTAAAATCGAGTGAATATGAATCTTGATATTGGATTAGAAAATCGCATGAATATGAATCGCGATTTAGGATTTCAAAATCGCGTGAATATGAATCACGATTTTGGATTTTAAAATCGCGTGAATATGAATCGCGATATTGGATTTTAAAATCGCGTGAATATGAATCACTATATTGGATTTTAAAATCGCGTGAATATGAATCACGATATTAGATTTTAAAATCACGTGAATATGAATCGCGATTTTGGATTTTAAAATCGCGTGAATATGAATCACGATATTGGATTTCAAGGTTCATGCTCTACTATAAAAATAAAATTCAAGTACTTTTCAAGGACTTCTTAAGACTTATTATAAAATTCTCAAGGACTTAAATTTTAGTTAAAGACAGACTAAAATTTAACATTTTAAGCTAAAATGTTTTGACGATAAATGTTAGTCGATAATAGCAGTACTGAAAAATAAGACTTACATTGCTCTCTCTTGATTTCGGAAAGTGATCCAAGTATATATATATAAAAAAATAAAAACAAGGGTGATTGGCATCAAGTCGAGAATAAAATTCATGATGCATAAAAACGTCAGGTTTGAATTTTGCATTAAGGCTTATTTTAAGCTAGGTATACAAAGTCTGAATAAGCAAAGATTCGGGCAGAAGACGGGGTAGGGGGGAATGTTCTATATAATACTGTGATATCAATTAGATATTTAAAAACAACTCTGCCTTGAGACTTTTAATATTTAAAGTGGCAGAAGCATTTAGACAGTGAAATTTAAATTGTTCTTAAATATAATTTTGAAATTTCGACCACTTTTCTATTTAAGAAAATTAATCAATTATTGGACGTTGCGGCTTGATTATCATTTTAAATTTATTACCAGTCAACCATTTTAAATTGAAACAGTTGCCAACTTTCACCTCAATACCTTCTGATAGATTCTTAGTAACAATTTTGGTCACTGACTTTTTTAATTAACCACTCATACTTGAATTAACTTTTTTTCAGTAGCATCGATCATACGCATTTGACATGGTCACGTGAATATGAATTGCAACGAGTAGTTTTCAAATAGAGTTTAAATACGAAAATCGATGTTTGATATCGCAAAATGCGTGAATACGAATAGCGACATTGGATTTTAAACTTGCGGAAAAACTAATTGCGCTAAAAAAACGCTTAAGTACAAATCGCGATATTAGATTTTTAAATTGCTTTAATAGGAATTGCGAGTACGATTTTTGAATCACGCGAAAACGAATTGCAACACTAGGCATTAAAGTGGACAAAAATAAAAAAAGCTGAACTTTTACAACGCAGGTCACTGGGAGGAGGGGGCGGGGGAGTGTTCTATATGATACTGAGATTTATAAAAGCAACTTTTAACAATGCTGGGAGATTTTTATTCAATATCTAAAGTGGCAGAAGCATTTAGACAGCTAACTTTAAGTTTTTCTTTAATATAATTTTAAAATTTTGACCACTAATATATTAAAAAAAAATTAAGCAATTATAGGAAGGCGCGACTATTAAATTACTTACTAGTGAAAAATATATCACATCTTTACAGTAACTAAACTAATTCAAGAGAAAGCTTACTTCTACTTCCTTCAATAATCGCGATATTGGGTTTTAAAATCGAGTGAATATGAATCTTGATATTGGATTAGAAAATCGCAAGAATATGAATCGCGATTTAGGATTTCAAAATCGCGTGAATATGAATCACGATTTTGGATTTTAAAATCGCGTGAATATGAATCGCGATATTGGATTTTAAAATCGCGTGAATATGAATCACTATATTGGATTTTAAAATCGCGTGAATATGAATCACGATATTAGATTTTAAAATCACGTGAATATGAATCGCGATTTTGGATTTTAAAATCGCGTGAATATGAATCACGATATTGGATTTTAAAATCGCGTGAATGAATCGCGATTTTGGATTTTAAAAACACGAAAATACAAATCATGATATTGGATTTTAAAATCGCGTGAATACAAATAACGATATTGGATTTTCAAATCGCGTGAATATGAATCGCGATTTTGGATTTATAAAATCCCGTGATTACGAATCATGCTGTTGGATTTTAAAGACACGAAAATACAAATTGCGATATTGAATTTTTATATCGCGTAAATAAGAATCACGATGCATAATTTTTAGATCACGTGAATACGAATCGCAGTGAGCAATTTTTAAATAGCGTACAAATACGAAAAACGATATCTGATATTACAACTGCGTGATAACGAATCGCAAAATTGGATTTAAAAATGCGTGAATACGAATCGCGACGTTGGATTTTAAACTCACGAGAATACAAATCGCGATATTGGGTTTTAAAAACGCTTAAATACAAATCCAATATTGGATTTTGAAATTGAGTGAATAGGAATTGCTAGTACGATTTTTAAATCGCGTAAAAACATTGCAACACGTAAGTTTTAAATCAGTTAAATAAAAAAATCGATGATTGACATTAAAATCGTTTGATTAAAAATCGCGATTTCAGCAAATTCCGGTGCAGTTCCTAATATTTAAAATTGCAAAAATCAGCCAAAAAAAAAAAAAAAAAAAAAAATATCGGCGCTCGTAACGAAACGCTTAGACTCCTTTCCACTCTACAGCAGAAGTCGCGGTAATCCGACTATCGTTCGGGCGGCTTGGGTTTCTCCAATAGGACTTCCCAAAAATTTTAGTTTTTGGAACATGGTCGGAAATTATCAAAATTGGGGAAAGAAAGCGGATTTCCGCTTTTTCGTGGAAGTCTTTCATCCCTGCAACACATAATTTTTAAATAAGTCTAATACGAAGATCGATGATTGATATTAAAATCGCCTAAATAAGAATCGAGATTTTGTCAGAATCTGGCGCAGTTCCCAATATTTAAAATTCCTAAAATCAGCCAAACATGCATAAAATCCTAAAATCAAACAGTACGTGTCATCATCTGAAAGACGGGGAAGTCATTCTCTCACACTTACGCGCGTCATAAAGTTAAACATAGAAATACTGGAAAAAGGGCTGTTTTCCTGAGTTTTCGATATTTTTCAAGGTCATTTCGAAATTTTCAAGGATTTAATATCATTTTCAAGTACTTCTAGGGGCCCTTAAAAATCAAAATGAAATTCAAGTACTTTTCAAGGCTTTTTCAAGGCCGCGGGAACCCTGTATAGGCTAAATACCAAATATTTGTATGTTGCACTTCTAATTTAGTAGCAGCAATTGCTGAGCAGAATCTTGTATCTATTTACAATTTACAAACTTCTTGAAACGGTTTTTAGCAATTTTTGCAATAACAGGACCCTATTTGCACAAATTCACAAAAGCAGGACCCTCTTTGAAAGAATGTGACTTAATGCTTATTTTATATTCACAAATTATGAATAGTTTTTTCACAATTTTACAAAAACATGACTTTTCACAAAATGCCTGGACAGACCCCTGATCAGTTATTAGTGTGCTTTGCATTACTGTATTACAAAATGTGCACTTTTAAGCAACGAGCATGGCCTAACCAGGATTCTGTGTGGCACTCAACATCAACATATCAATTAAAAATACATCTTATTTTGCTTAATATGGAATGCTTTTAATAAAACTTACCGGAAGGAGATAATTCACTGATAATTTCAATATCTGGTTCTTCATCATCGTGAAACTGAGTACTTGGGGGATAATCACAAAAATCACCAGCTTCCGACACCCTGTCATAATTCCTTAAACAAAGATGCATAGAATTCGATGAGGTAGAAAAGACTGAAGTACTTTGGAATGGCTCTGGTTCTGTTGATGGTGTACTCATAGAAAAATTAGTACTCTGCATGACAGGTTCAGCATCACAATGAGCAACTTCAGCAAGGTCAGTACCCGAAGAAACATCTGTTCCAGAAATAACATTGCTTATAGAGATCCCAGCAGGCGACGGCATTCTATGAGTTAACCAGTTTTGAACATCATCTGTGGTTTCGCTAGGCAATAAACTACCAGTGATAACTTCTTGAAGATCTTGTAATTCTTTTGGGTTGCCTTCAAATTATAATAAAAGATGTCAAATTAAGAATATTATTTATATTAAATGCTTTAAAGACTTTTTTAAGATATACATCTACTAAATACTACAATAATTCTTTTATGGTTAATTTAAAGTTGATTAGTCTTTGATTTCAATATAATTATGTTAATGTTATAAATAGAGATGAATTTTTTTAAATAAATTTTTTTAAATGTATAATTTTGGAATTTCTCAATCATTAAATTATTTGGATCAGCATAAGAACACACGTTCTAATGCAGAACTATTTAAACTATAGAATGTTATAACAAAGAAAAACATGTAATGAAGCAAAATTACAATACATTTTTGATAACTTCTATCTTTATATTAATAAAATTAAATGTAACAACTGCTACTTAAAATAGAACTCTGATTATCAGACACTCTAATTATTCTTTGTCAAGTTTTCCGAGTGCGTCGGACCTAACAAATTTTAAAGTGAAATTTTGAAATAATGACCCTTACACAAAAATTTACGACATTCTTTTATTATATATGTTTTTTTTAAATTATTTCTCTAAAATAAAATTTAATCAACCAGTTTTTCATTTTTTTAATATAGTAACAAATCACTGACAAGCTCGATTTTGTGTCAATTTCAAGGTGAATCCATGCTTTTTTTATTATCAATTATTGCTACAGATTTCTACATGGTTTACTGACATCCCGATGTTTTCTATTTACTTATATACAGGTTATGTGAGATGAAAACATTTCATGAGCCTGGCACTGAAATTTCAATGACCAGCCATTTCTGGGATTTGAACCTGGTACACCTCATTGGGAGGTCTCTATCCCCTGAGCACCATTGCAACTTGAATTAACTTTTTAACATATTCAGCAGCCCTATAACCAATAGATTGTAATAATAATGATTGTAACGATAAGCACTCAATGCACTTTAAAAGGGATATAGGATAATCAAACTTCTGTATAATAATGTAATCGGATAATCAGAGATCTATTATAATTCTAAGAGCTATTGTCACTAACCTTGGAGGACATCCATAGAGTGTTGAAATCCAGCTTAGGTTTTGAGAGAAAAGAAGAAAATATTAGTAAAGGGAGGGAAAAAGATAAACTATGGAAAAAGAAAACATGTTATAACTTATAATATTATGTTTGTTTTTAACTCAATAAAAACACATCTAGACTAAATTAAAAGAGAATGGAACTGATGAATAGCTTACTTTTTATCATCGAGTCGTTATTGATGGTATCTGTAACAGTATAAGCAAAAAGTTAGAAATAAAAAAAAAAACTCACCCCTTAATATCAGCAGCAGATTTTTGTAATTTATAACCATCATGCTTATATATCTTAAGAGCATAAATATAGTTTCCTTAATTTTAGCCAACACTAAATTGTTTCAGCTCTTTCAGCTGATCTTGTTTACTTAATGCCAAACATAAATATTACGCATACATGCATAAACTAAATCTTTAAAATTTATTAATGAAAGCAATCCAGCAATCCTTTAGTATGTTTCTGAAACATAGAAGCTTACAGTGTTAAAAGAATAAAAAAATAAATGATTTTTCAAAAAAAAAAAAAAAATTTTTTTTTTAAAGAACAATAATAAAAATTCGATTGTTGAACACCATCAAATCTGAAATGCTTTTGCAAAAAGCATTATAAAGGAGATGCATTTGCGAAAGAAAAACAAAATCCATCAAGAAACATAAAGAGAAAGAGTCATATACTAAGAATGGACACACATTCCTGGCATTGTCCTTGATTGGGCACTAGAGAGAAAATGCAGAAGAGGTTGACCCACATAGTGAAAAGACTGGATGAGCCAGGGGGAAAAGTTACAGTGGAACACAGAAAGTTACGGGATATCTAACTGATTAATTTTCGTAATAAATAAATAAAATTCGATTTTTAGAAAATTGCTCTCTTTTTTTAAGTCTTAGATAAAACTTCCATCCAAACTTGGTATCCAAAGGACTAGGACAAAATAAACAGGCGCTAGCGACCAAAGGGAACCTAAATATAAAAATTTAAAAAATACTGCCAATCGCCACTTTTTCCTTCAAAAACACACTGACTAAATTAAAATAATAAGTTTTTTAATTGCTTAAAATTTTTAATTGTTAAAAAAATGTCTCCTGTTAAAAATGCTATAACTGGCCAGTAGCAAAATTTCTTAATTTTTCCCTAAAATAAAGAAATTTTATTAAAGTCTTAAAAGCTGCAACTTCAACTAAACAGTGGATTGCAGCCATTTCTGCAATACTATAATGTTTCCAAAACTTATTGGAAAATAAAGAGGTCAATGGGAATAATATTCACCTAGAGAGCTTTGATTACAGCCAACTTGATCCAGACCTAATTGAATTCATTAAGAAATATAAATCTAAAATTACAATCTAACAAAACCAAGCATCACAGGTAAGATTAAATTTCTTGTTTACATGAATTTTTAAGAGTGGACAATTTGTGAGCACCACTGTACCCCTACATGTGTTGGATACTACAAAGAAATTCAGAGAAGTATTCAAAATTTGATGTCGATTAAACCAGCTTTTTAATTACCTGGATTGCAAGAAAATCTCCCTCTACAGCAGTACATCCAACTTCTCAGCAGGATATACCAATAGAATGTTCAGCCACTATCAAAATACCAGATCAAAATACTGCAACGATTTTTAGCCTGAATCGCTAAAAAGGTGTACTGTGGTGATAGAGAGACTAAAAGAAACTTTTCCACTAAAGGGTTAAGATAAGTAGAAAAAGTTCTATTATCAGGGTTGCCACAGAAAAAAATGAACAAAAATAGTTGCTTTTAGTAGCCTCAAGCATGAAAATAGTTGCCTAAAACTATGAAAATAGTTGCCTGAACAGGAACAAAAATTTATCAAAAATAGTAGCCAAATAACTAAAATTGTAGCTTAATTGTCAAATACTATGATTAGGACAGGTTGATGTCAGAAATTTTAAATTGTGATACATCGTACGTTAGACATCGCGATATAGCGATGTATCGCGATTTAGCAAATGTTCAGAAATTACCAATGGGAAATCTATAAATCAGTCAAAAATAAATAAAAAGGAATAAATCTATTACAAAAGAAAATATTAATTCTAAACATATTCTACTATAGCATCAATATCATTGTTTAATTTTTTCAATTGAAATAATAAAGAAGTCAAATTAAAAGCAAACCCAAGTTTTATTTAATATTTCTAAAATTAAAAATGATTTAAGATTTATTGGTTTAAAAATAATAATACTGTAACAAAATATTTTACATACATGCATTAAAATTTAAAGAAAAAAAACGAAAGTAGAAAACAAACCAAAGAAATGTTCACTTTAGAAAAAAAATAATTTTTTTAAAATTATTTGTTGAAAAAAAAAACCATGCTTTTGAAACATCATTAGACTTTTTTTTTAAAATTATTTAAAACATAAAGTAGTATTAACTAATGGTCAAATTCTGTACTTAATGTAAAAATATTTTTACTTATTTGTTCTTATTTTCGTTTTTGAAAATAAAATTGACTAAAGATTTATTTGTTTAAAAATGACACTGACTATTGAAAGAATTTCAATAAAAAAAAATACTTTAGATACTAATATTAAATTATTCAAAAGCGTCAAAACATTACTAAACTCTTTGTTTAATTTTTAAAAAAAAGTTTGTTTCTTAACTAATAGCCAAATTTTTTTAAAACTTTGTTTTCAGTTTCTCAAAAATAATAGCAAATTAAATAAAGGTAAGCTTTGTTTTAATTTTTTTTATAATTAAAAACAACTGAACATTTATTGGCTTAAAAATAATCAAATTATTATACTTACCTACATAAAATAAATTTGAAAAAACTAACTTTTTATAACAAAATTAAATACAAAATACCCCTATTAAATTGTATCGCTTAAAATGAAAAACAATAATTGAAAAAAAACCAATGAAAGATCTTTTTTTTTTATTTATATTTTCTTTTCATTGATCTATTGAGTTCAGAACGAAAATTTAAGATAACAGCGATTGGGCAGCAATCACAAAGTAACAGTAGGTCTATGAAAAATAAGTATAAGTATAAAAATAATTTCGCTAAGAGTAAAAAAGTCTCCCGATAGTCGCCTATTCCTGAAAATAGTTGCTTTTTTACCCTTCCCAGGTAATAAAAGTCGCCTATGGCCGAAAATAGTAGCAAATAGTCACATTTTAATAGTCTGGGGCAACCCTGTATTATATGAGCTCATGCTTTTCATGGTATACTTTTAAGCCTTTTTTTTATATAACCTTGTAAACATCTCTTTATGCGTCATTATGCAATTGTTAAAGTATAATTTACATAAAAATTATTTTTTAATTACTTTATTATGATTACAGCCATATCTGTTAAATCAAAGAAATTATTTTCCAAGCAGAGACTTGACGTCAGAATAAAATTATAATCCTGGATAATAATACCAATGAATAAAATAATAATTATTATCTAGGATGGTTAATCCTTTAAGATAGGTCAAGATGGACAAAGAATTAGCTGACAAGGCACTTTGCCAAGCTACGCTACTAAGTATGTAGAATAAATAAGGAAAGAATGTACCATATAACCCACATATTACTAAGTTTTTTTCTAAACCTGTTTTCAAACATAAACTTTGGAGTATTTCAAACATGGCAGTATTATTGGATGAATTTATGTTGAATTTAAGTTTTTAAGCTACATTTAATTTTTCAGTTTATTAGAATGCAAAGTTATGGTATAAAAAGAACAGAAACAAAAAAAAAAAAAAAAAAAAAAAAAAAAAAAAAAAAAAAAAGGCTATTTTTAAAAATGTAAAAGTACATAAATATAAACACTTACCTATAATTTCCTGACTATTATTCGAATTATTGGTTTCATTAGCTGATCTGTTGCCATTTTCTATTAACAGTAACATAGAGGTATATTTCACAGTCATAAAAGATACTTACATAACACATTCTTACATATACATTCAGCACAACTATTTTGATAAAATATCATAGGTATTTTTCATCACTTTTTATATATATATAAAAGAAGGAGACATTTTTTGTAAAACTTTTCGAGAGAATTACTTTTTGAGTAAAGAAGTTATGACTTTTGAATGTTAACCCCTTGAAATATCATTAAACAATCTCTAAACTATGCAGAATTATTAATTTCTAGATATAGAAATGATCTTTGATTGCAATGTAAACAACAACTTGCAACGGAATGTAGACAGAGATGCCAACTGCTCCGGACACGCCAAAATAATTAAAAACGGTAAATAACTACAAACTAAATTTTTCAAATATTTGACTATTTTTGCTTGCTTTGACGTAACTACCAGGCCTCGGAAAACCGCCCGTCCGCGGCAGTCAAAAATTCTCCACGGACAACAAATTTCTCGAATCCGCCGTCTGCGCGGACGGCCAATTACCAATTTTACCGTTAATGTTCGTGATACATTTTCAATTTTTTTTACCTTACTAGAGTCTAGCGCCTCACTTCTAAAATGACCCTCTAATCTAGAAATACAGCAACATACTGCGCATGATGGAATCGATGGTTTCTCTGGTAGTACTGCACCGGTTGAAAGAGGCTTTTCAGCAATGAACTTACAAAAAAACACATTACGTACTAGTCTTGAATAAGAAGCGTTAAACGCACTTATGAACATCCACCTAAATGGAAAACCTCTTTCAGACTTCTGTGCAGAAACCTCTGTAAATCATTGGCTTGATTGTGGAACTGGAAAACGTCGTCATGTTTGATTCATTTAAAAAACGCAGTACCCTCGGATAAATTGACATTCCAGATAACTTGACCTTTGTCATTTAAATTATTTCATAAAAGAAATACTAGGTTTTATTATTAGTATCCTAGTATTTCTTTTATTACTGTATAATGCAATCCTAGTAACTACTAATTCATTGTGCAATTTATATAAATGTTAATAATAAATAAGAGAAAATTATATTTTTATTTATTTAGAAGCTACGGGTTAGTTTCAAAGGAGGACGGGTACATTGTTGGACAAGCCGTCCTCGGGGACGTGTAAAATTTCTGATATTTTTCGAGCCATGGTAACTACTGCAAAGTGGTGAATTATATAAGTCTACAAATTTAGAAATAGTGGTGGATAAAAATCTACTAAATTGAATAAATAACTAGAAACTAAATTTTGCAAATATTTGACTATTTTTGCTTGCTTTTTAAAAAGTATAGCATGACATAACTACTATAAAGTGGTGAATTATATAAGCCTCAGAATTATTTAGAAATAGTGGTGGATAAAAATCTATGAAATTGACTTTATTAAACCAAGTATCACGACTGATAAACTACCAGTTTAAAATATTTATTTGCTGTCCGGAGCAAGTTGGCATCTCTCTGTTGAAGAGAGAGAATTGAGACACATCAATTATCGTTTTGACATAAGAAACAAATGACATCTCCCAGACGTTTTTGTATGTCAAGGGGTTAACTTAATTTTTTTTTATTAACAATAACAACATTCAAAATTAAATTCAAAATATTGGGGTAGGAATTTACTTGATTAACACTCAGTTCCTAGTTACACATGCTCAATTGATTTGCATTTGAAATTAGCTACAAAAATTAATCTACAATTTGAACAAAACTAAAATAAATGTTGTTAAGTAATAAAAAAGTCACTTTTTGTATAAAATTAATATTGTTCTTTACTCTAAAAAAATTCTGTTTGTGTTTGCTTGGTTGTGCGAAAAAATGAATTACAACACTATTTTCAAATCACTCTCTCAAACTGAAATTTAGGAAATGATAATTTTTTTTAAAAATTATGCATAAATTAAAATTTTGAAAAATGCAATTTGTTAAAAAAAACTGTCCTTCCTCAAGAATCTTTCCTTTGAAAATTGATGGATTCTTTAGGATAAAAATTTTGAATGAAGACATTCAACATTTTAGTGAAAATTATGTTTTTCAGAGTTTTTCTGCATTAATGCACTTTAAATCACCAAACAATTTTTAAAAAAAATTATGGGAAAAAGAAACTGGTTGTTTATTTGAGTTGCAACTTTTTTTTCGTAAATTCGCCAAAAGGCTAGCGATTATTTTGAGGTCCAGGCTGGGGCACGCCACTTCTGGTTATTTAATTGACACACCTCATAATTTGGCCAGAAAAACTGGATCCAAACTGGTAAGCATTTTCCTTCGATTTTTATGTAGATACACAAAATTGGATTTCTTGTATGTATGTATATATATATATATATATATATATATATATACATAGCTGCCAACCTCTAGTTATAAAAATGCAGAAGATTCGTAACTGCATACTAATTACTAATAAATTTATTTTAAAAAATAGTCCCCTTTTTTTTAAAAACAAGAAAAGGAAAAAAAATTAAAAAAACTTTTGACCAGCTACTTGAGGGTACAATATTCATTTATTAATTCTTGATTAAAGGAAAATATATAATATTTTAAGATTTATATTAACATTAGTTTAATTACACTATAATAGTATGCACTATATATGAACTCAATAGAAATTATGGAAAAAGAATTATATCAAAAAAAAAATTTTTTTTTTGCAAAGATACTTTAGTAACACCTTTTGCTTTTACTAAATATCTTTCGAAAAGTCTCCTTCAAAACAAAGTCTACCCTCCTTAGACTTAATTATTTAAAGTTTTTCGAGAGTCTCATCAGACATCCATGAGCGGAATTGAGTCCTATTGTTTTTACTACAGAAAACACCCTTTCGCATTCAGCATTGCTGTGGGGTATAGTCAACATAATCTGACTTAAAGAAAATACTAGCTATTGGGCAGAAGGGTAAAATGCAGAAGATCTTATCTTCTGCGCGTAAAAGCGAAAAAAGTAGCTAAAGTAAGTAAAAATGAGAAAACCTTCTGCAAAATGCGGAAAGATTGGCAGCTATGTATATATATATTGATAATTAAAAGTTTCTTAAAAATATTAAAAATTTTAAAAACACTTTTCAATTATGACAGTAATATTAATTGTAAATTTTTGGATTTAAGTTATAAAACAGAAGGAATTATCTGGATTGCTGACTTATACGTTAATTAATTACTTGAAATTTTCCTCAAAACACGAATAATTTCCCCCCCAGTTTTCTTAGTTAATATCTTTTTTTAAAATTATTTTCTGTCGCTTTACTTTTATAAATATATATTGCAAGTGGTTTAAGTTAGATTCGGTTATAATTAAAAAACGAATAATTTTCATACATAAGAAATTAATTCCTAGAAATTTTATTTTATTTTTTTAGCAATAAGAAACCTGCAAAACAATTAATTTCTGCACAAATCACTTTCAATTTGTAAACTGGTATTTTAGGAAAATAATGAAATTATTGCAAGTGGTAATAAACTGAATAGAAACCATTTCTCTAGAGAAAGAAAAGAATATGTATGCATGTATTAGATATTGCAATTAAAAAACTCCACCAAAATTTCTGGCAAGCAAATTATTATCATGATTTAATTTTAATTGAAATTTATATATATATATATATATATATATATATATATATATATATATATATATATATATATATATATATATATATATATATATATATATATATATTATATTTAGTGGCATGCAAAAGTCTACGACCAGTATTTTAAAACTTATTTCGACTTTCATAAGTTAAAATGGGTGATAAACTATTTTTACTTTAATTATTATCAGCTGAATAACCGTTTTTATCAGGAGTGAATAAAAGAAAAGAATCAATAAATAAGTACTGAACAACACTACAAAATACTGAACAAACCTGAAAGGCAATTAATAAAGACAAAATAATTTTTTTATTATTTATTATTAGTTGCATTATTTCCCAGTGGTTTCACATGATAAAATTAAGCATATGACGTTTTTTTGTAGTTATCAGATCAGAATAGATTAATCGTATTCCGTATCACTTGGCATGACGCTATTGCTCAGGGTCAACTAATGAGAGTAAAAATTTATCCCAATCAAATAATTTTCGCTGATACATATCCTTTAATGAGGCCGAAGGACACTTATTTCAACAGTATCAGTATTAAAACTGCTCAGTATTGGTGGAATTTTAATAACCAATTGCATCAAGACAATACTTTTTATGTATATTAGTATATTACAAAATACTTTAACATTTTTTTCTTTTTTTTTTTCAAAATACATTTATCAGTGGCAGCTAAATTAAAGCTGAAATTTTAAAAACAAAAAGAATTCTTATAAGACTTTGGATAAGGACTTTTGAGCATGACAATTTCTCTATCTGACCTTTAATATATTGTTTATAAGTAGAGATGAGAAAAAGTTATTTGAATTCTAATTCATTAAACATTAATACACTATCTTTGCTACCACTGGAAAAATATTTTCTGAAACTAAGTAAACGGAAAATCTATTGCAGAATTTTTATTAAAACTACAGAAATTACTTTAAGACCAGTAGTACATATTACCAAAATAAATCAAGCGTCATCTGCGTATGGCAATTTTCTATGGTTACCCAAAACAAATAACTGCCTTTTTTCCATTAACTTCGCTTTTTGGTACATTATTTTTTTATTTTAATTAATACATATTACCAATATTAATTGTCATAGGTATCAATAATAGTACAGAAATATTTTACGCTTGATCTAACAAATAACTCTAATTTAATTAAGCATCATTAGTGTCAATAAAAGTATCACGATTTTTCATGATTCTCCTAAACGAATTAGCACAATTTTTCCATTAATTTTGTCTTTCAATACTTAACTAATTTTTTTCATTTACTGTTGATTTTAAATTGTTTATTTTTATTGAAGCACATTTTCAGAAAAATATTGTAAACAAAACAAACGTGTGGTTTAAGATAACTATAGAAATATTTATTTACAAACATAGTCCAACATATAATATGTCCAATATATATATAACATGTAAATGCAAACATTCACGTTGTTCATTTTATTTTAAATTTTGTAACCATCCGACCCAATTTTGAACAGCCGACCCAATGAATTTATGACTATTTAACTATGTTATGTTATGACTATGTTAAGTAATGTTCAACAACACATCCTTGTAATTTTGAATCCAATCAGAAGACAAGGGAACTCGTGAATCAAGTATTGTGAGAAATTAGCCTTTCTAGAGGAGTTTTTTGAGGGAACTAACCTGCATTTGCATTACATGGAGAAGAAAATCATAAAAATCTCTCACAGTTAGCCTGATGATAAGGGGACTCTAACCCATGATACGTCTACCACTGAGGATATTTTAGTCAGCATTGCGAACGATGCCAGCTGTTTACAGAATTCTTATCCATTAGCTATTGCTAGGATTCAAATCTGGGTCAACTCATTGAAAGGCGAGCGCTCTATCCCCTGAGCCACCACAAATTTATCTGACTTAATGAATAAAAAAATAATTAAATATGTAAGCACGTCTAGTACTCTTTTTTGATCAAATAGACCGTGGAAAATATTAAAGATTATTTTAATTTTCATGTTTATAAATCTTTATACAGTAGAGAACCGATTATCCGGAACGATCGGGACAATCGCTATTCCGGATAACTGATTTTTCCAGTTTTCTGAATCGCTACAAAAAGCCATTTTTTTAGTGTTAAACCCAACTAAAAAAAATTTTTTTTGGAAATAATCTTAAAAATAAGAAAAAACGATGAGGTAATGCACTAATGATTATTTCTGAAAATATGGTAAGGTAAACATCTTTCAAAAAAGAAAGAAAAATCCTAAAATCTTATGAGGAAACAAAATTTTTTTATTTTAAATTGCGGGAAAATTTATCGAATTTCGTTCCGGTTTTTTTGTTTTCTGATTTCCGGATAATGGGTTCTGTACTGTACATACAATGATAAATAAACAGTGATACTGAATTTGGTCATAATAAAAATAAAGTAAAAAATATTTATTTTTCTCCCATTTTAAAAGACAGAATAAAAGTATACTGATGAGAGACATTTGCACGCCAATGTACGTATACTAAAACCATATATACTAAAAAATTAACTTACCCAAAAAACCATTTGGAACCATGTATGAATCCAAAGAAACGTCTTGTTCTACTTATACCAATGCAAGCATAAAATAAAGCAGATAACAGTCACAAAATTTTACTTTAGCTTTTGTGAGTTGCACAAATAAAAATCATGTATGTAATTCAACCCTAATTGTAAGTTGATTTGAGTTGTACACCAAAAACAAAACAATCCATCTTAAATAACTTTTGATCTAATGATCGGACCTTCACGTTCTAGAACTCAATCTTAATGGTTTGAGGGGGTGACTTCAAATATGCTAATTAGGTAGTGCAAACAATATTTTAAGTTACAGAATAAAGTTACAGGCACAAAATTATAGTTTTTCTGAATAAACCTTTCTCTTCTTCAACAGATTCAGATTTCTAACCCCCAAAATATGTAACCACAATCTGGGAAATACTGTCCCCATAGTTTAATCAGGACAACGATCCTAACTTTGGACCCCTTAATGTCAATTTTACATTTTACACATATCTCGAGAACTTTTTATGGGAATTCGTAATTTTCTGCACACAATTATAACATTTGTTTGCCCCAAGATAATTCCATGCAAAAAAAATACTTTAAATATTTATTAATTTTTAGTACTTTATTAAAAAATGGCCGAAAAAATTTTGAACTCTGAGGCGTACAGTTTTTTTACATCATTTTAACGTAATTTCAGCGAAATCAGCCAAATAGTTAATGAGAAATTGAATTTTTAAAAAATAGTATTTCTAAAAATTTCATTACTCGGGAACTATTCCTCCGATTTTGCTCAAATTTTGTATTTTGCCATGTAAAATTACATACTTTAAAATGATTTAATAAATTATATATCTTACAGTTCAATTTTCTTTTACTATTATTAAATTAAATAATAAAAAACAATAAATACTTATTAAAATTTAGATTTTGCATAGAATTCTCTTTGGACAAACAAATTTTATAATTTTGTGCAAAAAATTTGCAATTCACTTACAAATTTCTCGAGATATGGTGAAATACGCAAAAAGTAGAATTAACATTAAGGGGTCCAAACTATGGTGACTATATTTCCCAGATTGCAGCTGCGCCCCATATTTTGGGAGTTAAAAATCCGAATCCCTGGAAAAAAAGGTGTGTTTATGCAGAGAAAGTACATTTTTCTGTCTCATTTCAAAACTTAAAATATCACCTGCACTAATTAATTAGCATCCTTGAGGTTACCCCCTTGAATCATTAGATTGAGTCCTAGTACGGGAAGATCCAATTATTAGATCAAAAGTTATTAAGCATGGTATTTCTTTTTGGCGCACTTTACATGTAAAAAACATGGCTGAAGTTTAAAACTGGTTACAATAATATAAGTGCTATTTGAATAAATTATCTCAGATAAATAATAGTCATATTAGTTGTTTATTACCAAATTTAAAAATAAAGATGGAGCTCCAGCCTTTTGTTTAGGATTACAAGAGTTGTTACAGTCTAAATTGCACGAGAACACTAATCATGAAATTAAACTTAGTACTCTTACAAAAGCTACTTAGGGTAGTACTTTTTGTAGTTAACGAGCTACTTTATATTTCCGCATGTCAATTTAGGTTTGAAAATTTTTAAATTAACAAACTTCGTAAAGAAAGCAACAACAAAAATAAATAATAATCATTTCTAAAATGATAAAGAAATATTTAAGGGTTGGATCCCAAAATTTTAGATTTTGTCTGCCAAAACAAGAGGGGAAAAAAGCGGGCACTTTTTTGGTAAAACTTTTCTTTGAGAATTCAAGAAAAGGGGTTTGGAGATATCATACTAAACATTAATCAAATTTAGTGAAATTTAATTATATTTTAATTTTCTATAATTAGCAATCTATTAACATTGATTATATGCGCCCCTTTAAGGTAACTGATAAAAACACAATTAACTTTATCTTACAATTCTCACATTGTGTAAATTAATCACATCGTAATTAAGAACTTTAAAAGTAAGTGCTGCTTTAAAGATTAAATTAAATAAACTTTAATAAGAAAAAACTTCAAACCTTTCATCATTCAAACCTTTTCAGGATTATAGAGAAATTAAAAGTATTAAAGTCATTCTTAACAAAGAGGGATTGGGGATTGTAATGCCATATCTTTGAAGATCAATGTTCACATTTTTAAAATATATTTATTTTTATATTATTATGGAAAGAAAAATTAGAAAATTTAAATAGTACAACTGCAAAATTTATACAACAATTTACAGTACACTACAAACTTGTATGTGCATATATATGTTAGGGTGGCTCTCAGCTACATGTTATAATTTTTTAAAAAATACAATTTCGCTGCTCTTTACTCTATGCCAAATTTCTGTTTATATTTCCCAGATGCATAGTTAGGGTTTGCAGAGCCTGGAAATAATTTCGTATAAAACCTAAAAAGGGGCGTTTCGGAAACATTCTATGTCTTAGAGATAATGTCATAATTTAAATCCAACTCAATTTGCATTTTTTTTAAAAAATTTCACATTATATAAGACTTGGCAATGTGGCATAATGTTTCTTCAGACAGCATGCTTCGTTTGCTTCATAAATATTACTTTAATTCTGTTTAGACTTCATCAGTGATTCTACTACATTTTTTTATTGCACTTATTGTTGCTGACTGAATATTTTCCGAAAGACATTTTTCAGTCGATGTGTCACCAATTTGTAAGAAATAATTACTAAAAATCCCTACTTGCAAAGCAAACTACAGCATTAATAGGCATCTTATTCAATTTTTTTTAGGTAAATAATATAAATATGTGAAGAAGTTACGGGGCACAATTAGTAAATGAAATTGAATATACAGTGGAGCATCGTTCATACGACGCCGAAGGGACCGCCGAAAAACGTCGTATAAACAATGACGTCGTATAATCGATTTTTACTTCTAAAACTCAAACTAACTCTGTTTTCAGTTAATTTTAATGTTTAACGTGTTGATTTACATAAATTTCTAAATTACACAAAGCAAAATAAACAAATAACCAAAGAAGAAAAATTGCAGTGAGCAACTTGAACGTATGTTACCTTTAATTATATTTTCTTGCTATTAGTCTCTACAATGCTTTGAATAGCGAGTTGAACTTACTGCTTTCTATGATGCAATTTTAGATTTCTAATCACGGCGTAATCTAATGGCTGAAGCGCACTTGTGCAATTTGCAGGAAAAAAGAGAGCTTTTACATTTTCCAATTAGTATCGATGGGTGCGCTGGACGTTGGTCGATGAATAGCAAAATTTTTCGTTTTTGCCTCTTCGTAACATTGTCTAGTTTTTTCAGTCATCCGGTAAAAATTACGGTCGTCATCCCTTGTTGGCACACTTTTCTGTATCATTCATGTTGGCAAATTCCGCCCTTTTTTAAAATACGCAAGAAAAAATAAAAAATTAAATAAACGTGATCAAAATCTAAAAACCGACGTATAACCGATTCTGTGCGTCGTATAAACGATATATTTTTACATTAAAATGAATAGGAATGATTTGGGACCACACTAAAACGTCGTATAAACGTATACGTCGTATAAACGATGCTCCACTGTACTTAAAAGAGAAAAAAGTTTAACTCTGGTATTAATTAAAAGTTTTTTTTTTAAAATTCGGCGCCATTTAAAGGCTGTGCTTGGTGATTGATTATCTATGTGGGTCATCTTGGAGTTATCTGAATGAAGTAAAATTTTGTATGCATAATTTTTCTGATGATTGGAATAAATTATGAGGGCTAAGCTTTTAAAAAATTGAAAAATTGGGTCACCTAATATATATATACACATACACGCATATATATACATATACATATATATATACAGTGAAACTTCTCCTAAAGGCCACCTCTATTAAGGGCCAATATTTTGAGGAACGAAAATTTTCCCCATAGACATAATGTTAATTTTCCTCCCATTAGAGGGCCACATTTTCCTGACTACCTCCAATAAAGGCCATTTTCCCCCCCGTCCCATGAGTCCCCCATGCCATATTTATCAAACCAAGAAACGCTAATAGAAGTAAATAAACTGATATCCCGAGGCATTAATAAATGATGCGAATTTGACTAATTTGTTTTATAGAGTTAAGGAATCATTAGAAACTAAAATTGTTTGCGAAAAAAATTGTAAAAAGTGAACAAACTTCAATTAAAAATTTTTTTAAGCAGGTATAAAATCTTAAAATGTTAATAAACAGTTTTTTTCTACATAAATTTCGATTTCCTCATTTTATTTTTTGGTCACCCCATTTAAGGGCCACCCCCCATAAGGGCCAATTTTCAATGGAACGACAGTTGGCCCTTACCGAGAGGTTTCACTGTATATATATAGTTAAGATGGATTAATAACAAGAGACAGTTACACAAAATAATAATAAATTAAAAACTATAATCTTTGCAGTTTAAATTTTAATCAAAATAGGAACTTTAAAGTTGGGGTTCATAGTAATCACGATTATTAAAAATCTTACCAAATAAGGTTGTCGTGGTGTGACTTTTCTGCATAGAATTAGCAACATTCTCCGTAATCTGATCCCCATCTGGAAAAGAATGATCAATTACAGTGTAACGTCCCATATCCGGACGTCCCTTTCCCGGACACTTTTTAACAATCAAAATAAACAAACATCTCTCCATCTCCCCCTTTCCTTAAAAAAAAAAAAAAAAAAAAAAAAAAAAAAAGATCTTTTGACAAATTTTCTCTTTTTCTAGCTTGCACTGCACCTCTGATTTATGCATCGAACCCATAAATCACCAGAAAGGGGAAGTGAAGATCTACCAAGCCCATTGAGTGACCGTTAGTGACACTCCTCCCTTGGAATGTAGGAAAAAGAGAGGGAGATTTGTTTTCAAAAGACCGCAACGGAGTCCCCTCCCCCCCTCCTTTCCCATGCAGGTGGCTAGTAAAAGAGGCATTTCCTGGAATCTTTTTATTGAAAGAAGAAATACTTTGGAAAAGGGTAAACGGGGCAAGCGTTAAGGTGGAGGGGGAGTCAGAATGGAAAATTTGAATAGGTCTAAAAGGATACACGTCCTTGAGAAACAAAACATTCCTTCTTCCCCATACCATGTAATATTTAGGAGGCGGGGGGAAAAAGGGGGTAACATTCTTTCTTTAGCAGATTCTTTCAGTCATAAAAGAAAAAATAAAGAGAACCCGATCAGCGTGTCCCGCCTTTATGCTTGATTGATAGCCAATGATTGGAGAGAAAACAATAATTTGTTACTTCCCCACCCTCAACTTAAATGATCTCCTCTTTACACTTATTTTCTTTCACAAATAAGAAGGAAATGAATTTTTCTCCTCCATCTACCCACGTTAATGAGTGACGGGAATTTCCCTTTCTTGCTTGAATCATTCTAGTTAAAAATGGCGGATTATTATTTTCATATGTCAATTTTTTTAGTTTTCTATATTTTTAAGCAATAATATTTTTTTTCTAATATTTCATATTTTATTGATTAGATATTTCTAATACTAAAACATTATTCCCCTTAAAAATAATGTTTATTTATTTTTTGCTTCTTAGATTTAGATCATTTTAAGCTTTGTTCCAGAATTTCCCCTTCCTGCTTGAATCATTCTAGTTCAAAATGGCGGATTAATATTTTCGTAACTGTTAAATTTTTTTCGTTTTCCATATTTTCAGTAATAATACTTTTTTTCTAATATTTTATATTTGATTGATTAGATATTTTAATGCTAAAACATTATTCCCCTTAAAAATAGTGTTTATTTATTTTTTGCTTCTTAGATTCAGATCGTTTATTAAATCATTTTAAGCTTTGTTTACCTTGGGGGTGTATTATACGGAAAAATCTATTATACGGACTTCTGGAAGTCCCACCGATTCCGGATACGCGACTTTACACTGTAGTAGCAATAATGAATTCGGGGAGATTTTGTATTGATCTCTATGCCAAAATAATCAACATATCTGGCAAATTTTGGGCAAACTCGAATAAATATCATAGAAGGGGATCAACTCAAAGGGTTTAACTTGTACCTCAATTTAAATTTTTTTCTTCACATTTTTGCAAGATTAAACTCTCTCTGCAGTTTTTGCTAACAGATACCGCTACAGAAACAACTTCATGAGTTTTTTTAAAATGAAAAGGCAGGGCGACGCGCATCAAATAATTTTAAAAACTTTTTTTTTTTTTTAAATTTTGATAAACAATGCAAAATTTAACAATTAGGACAGGTGGCACTAGCTTTGGTTTTTGAAAACATCCATAAATATTTTATAGTTAAAATCATTATTAAATCATTAATACTACATTAATACACAAGGCATTGACAAAACTAATGATTTTAAACATCAGGATAAATTTGAGGAGAGCTAAATTCTATTTTATTTTTAACTTTCTTTAAAATGGACATAAAAAAAAAAAAAAAAGGTTTTCAAATGGAGACAAGTGCTTGCCTTTGCATGTAAGAAAACATGAAAGAGTAGCCATTATCACATGCAGATTATTATCTTTACAGCCTAAATTGTCCTTTATAAATCCTTTTTATTATATGTATACAGTATAAAGTCCCATATAAGATGTCCACTTACTCCGAAAATGTACATTTTCTGGACACTTTTTTACAATCAAAATAAACAAATCTCTTTTCCTTTTTCATATATAAATACAGTGGAATCTCCATCCATCGTTCCTGTCTCCTTCATTTTCCCGTATGCATACCCTCCAACTGCTACGGAATTCCCGTAGTTTCAAAAATCTTCTTTTCAGACGGTAGCAAAATTAATGTCTTAATATTTAAAAAAAATTAATTTTAGCGTAACTTGTCCACTATTAATTATAAAAGTGCAGGCCATATGGCTAGATTCTTAAGTTCTGATAAAAGTTTTATGAGAGATCCATTTGCTTTAAAAATTTCTACTTTGGTTCGCTACCACTAGAAAGCATTATTTTCAAAATCCTCATAAGTTGGAGGGTATGCGTATGTATCATCTTGTTCTATTCTCATAATGTTAATAATACCCATTTAGATCTTTTTTGAAACTAGCAGATTCCTGTTTTTATCGTTCAAAAACTTTGACTTGAAAAAAAATTTAAGTTAACTTGTTTTAAGATAAGAACAGTAACTTCTGATGTTAATAGTAAAGAAAATCAGGATTTGTTACCATTAGAATAAAATGCCTTAAACAACAGGTTTGATGTTTATGCTTCAGTTGATAAAAATGTTGAAACTTGTGGCAGAAGCAGTAGTGCTTAGCGAGACCAATGAAAATGTACAACTAGTTAGAACAAACATCTGAGTAAGGCTTTAAAACAATTAAGAACTTTTTGTATGCACACAAACTTTCAGAAAACGAACACTAATCTGTAACAATAAATGAAAAACGAAATTGATAGACTTGAAAAAGAAGAAACATCGCAGTGAGGTACACCTGTTGCTCCGATGATTAAAACGGATGGATCAATTATATTATGTTTTAAAGAAATTTCGAAGTCAAGTTTTACAAGGGCTTCAAGTAGGACACTTGGGAGTTGTTAAAATGAAAGCCATTGCCCTTTCATGTGTGTACTGAAACAATATTCAGACTGGCACGTAATTGTGTTGATCGTGTGAAAACTCAAACAGAGTTCAAGTGCATTACTAGGATTGTCTTTGTAGAAATGAATACATATCGATTTTGCAGTACCATTTTTCAAACATTATTTTCTCATAATAGTTTATGCTTATTCTAAGTGTTTTGAAACTTATCCCAAGAAAATTATTTCTGCTCACGCCACTATCGATTCTCTAAGAGACTGTTTCTCCTGGTTTGGTCTTCTAACTACAGTGGTTAGTGACAACGGTCCACAGTTACTTTCTGAAGAATTTGAACAATTCTATTTTAGCAGATAACTAATACATAGGAATAAAATATTATAAATGAAATTCCAACAATTTCGTAAAGATTTTTGAAACAAATTATTACATACCATCTTCGCTTAAATCATCAGTTAAGTCCACAACAGCAAGGGAACTTCCCGATTCATTATCAGATGAGGATGGAAAAGTATCGTCTGATACAATTGCTTCTCTCGAATGCTAGAACAATTTCATTTAAATGAAAAACAATTGTGTTACACAAATAAACAATTGCAAACATAAAACATCATGCAAATTTAAGAACCAATTATTGATTAACACACAAGAAGAAAAATTGAAAGTAAAGAGCTGTATCACAAGATGCAGTTTAAAAATCTATACAGACTCAAAAAAAGGAAAAGTCATCTGAAATAATTTCCAATAATTCGCGAATTCTAAAAACTTTCATTATTACTGTAAAAGTATTTCGTCGTTCTAGAGTTTTTTGTTGAAAGATTTTTCCTTTGGAAAGTAAAAAATTCTTAATTTCTTTTTTGCAGAAATTTTCAAAACATTTTTTTGTCCCATCCAGAATTATATTCAAATGATGTATTTCTAGCGCATAGGAGGAGGGAAAAGAAATGTTTGAGAACAATGAAGTAAAGAAAATTTGTTTTTCTTTTATCCAGAAATTTTTGAAAGAATCCTTTTTTTTCCCATCCAGATGTCTTTCTCCTGCATAGGAGGGGAAAGAAACGCTTATTTTTCTGTTCAGATTTATGAATCATAAAAAATAATGGATTAAAAATTGTGTTTTTCTTTTCTCCAGAAATTTTGGAAAGGTTCTTTTTTTTTCTCATCCAGAATTATATTCACACCATATCTTTCTCGCGCATAGGAAGGAAAAGAAATGCTCCTGATTTTTCTCTTCTCATTTGAGAATAATAGAGAGTAATTAAATGAAAAAATGTGATTTTCTTTTCTCCAAAAGTTTTCAAAGGATTATTTTTTTTTCCATCCAGAATTATATTTAAAGGATGTCTTTCTCGCGCATTGGAAGGGAAAGAAATGCTCCTGATTTTTCCATTTACATTCGTTAATAATGAAGTAAAAAATGGATTGGATGGTTTTGAGTCCTGACGCAGACAAAGACGAAGTAGAAGAAGGTGATGAGGAAGATGGCGTCTACCCCCCTTTTATTTTACCATCTTACCTTTTTTGTTCATTTTATATTAAGCCTGTATATAATTTTCTCATCATTTTTTTCCTTTTTATTTTATTAAAGTTATGTGTATTACTTTATTGTTTTTTCTTCTTTTTAAAATTATTTCTAAATAATTGTTTTTTTTAGTTGGGTTTGACAATGAAAAAAACAGCTTTTTGTAGTGATTCAGAAAACCGGAAAAACCTGTTATCCAGAATAGCGACGGTCCCGACCATTCCGGATAATGGGTTCTCTACTAATATTTGTTTAACTGATAATTGGCAAGTTACAAAGGTAAGCCAATTTAAAAAAAAAAAAAAAAATAGGGAAGTTGTAGAAAGATTATTCACAATTACACATTAAGCCTATGCGTAGTTTACTTTTATATATATATATATATATATATATATATATATAATAGTTACTATATTAAAGTAATAAGTTGCAACAATATTAAAAAATAGTAACAACTTATTTTTGAAGTAGGCAAAGAAGAAAAAAACACTAGATGGTGGATAGCCTTAAGAGTCAACAAAGAATTTTGAAATTTATGGACAGTCATAAGCAATTACCATATTTATAGCCACTTAAATTGTTGTTATATTTATAACTAATAAAATCAGACTAATTAATATCATGGTAGGAACTGATTGCCTTAAGTATGTCAAAGCAAAAATTCGGATTTTCTTTTTCTTAATTTAAAATTGCAACAGTTGAAGACCGAATTTTCTTACTTTAAATATTTCCAGTGCAAGCATTACTAAGAAAAAAATATTAAGCATTACAGTTATTAACCTAATAGGTAAAGTTTTGTTCACACTGCACCAAACTTGCATTTTAGAAGTTCTAAAAAACAAATTTGATAGTTATCCTTCCAATTACGTGTTATAATTTTGTAATTTGTATTCTGCATTTCTGGATTGACTATGTTAACAATATTTTGCGGAAAAATATTAAACAATAAGATAATCTTTTTAAGGAAATATGAAGAGAAAATTGTAATGGATCAAATCATAATGCAAAAGATAATTAATTCAGCAGAAATTTTGATGGAATTGATAATGTAAATTTATATTTCCTATAAGTGAAAAGGCATGTATTTAGGTTATTTGAATCAAATATTAATTTATTACAGTGGCCACCACTAATCATTGGATTGTCAAATCAGCTTCTAGGGGTCTTTCTAGGTTTTTTTGAGAGATACCTATATTGCGAAAATTTAGACATAATTTGTGAAATTTAAAAATTATATTAAAAAATGAACACAAAAATATGCTAAAATAAGATAATATTTAAATATTTTTCAAAAATATGTTAAAAGTAATTTGTGAAACGACCGTTTTTCCTAAAAATGAATTTATGAAAGTACTGCTAAACGGCAGTAAATTAGCCCTGGACAGACCCATGGCTTCTTTTTTAAATAAAAATGGCAAAGAATGGAATCAGTACAATATCAAATCATGCTAAAACCACCTTTTATAAAATCATGATCACCATTTTAAAAAAATAAAATTTTTGTCAAATGTTTAAAATAATTAGAAACTTAGCTTTGTTTCTAAGAACATAAATAACAAATTTTATTCTGTCCCCTATGAACAAAAAGAGCAAAGTTACAGGCTTTAATTTCAATCTTTAAGGAAAGTGATGTTTAAGCTGAGAGTAAAAAATATATACATACATATATATATATACATATATATATATATGAAACAGGGAGGTAAAGTAATTCATATATATATATATACAGTAGGGAACCGATTATCCGGAACGATCGGGATCATCGCTATTAAGGATAACTGATTTTTCCGGTTTTCTGAATCGCTACAAAAAGCCGAAAAAAACATTTTTTTTAAAAAAATGGCGGGAAAATTTATAGAAAATTTTCCGGTTTTGTGGTTTTCCGAATAACGTGTTCTGCACTGTGTATATATATATATATATATATATATATATGTGTGTGACATAAAAAGATTAATAGAAGCTTTTTTTTATGTCACACGCACGCACACACATACATATATATATAAACACAATACAATATGGATTCCTAAAGAAAAAACTTTTTCTTGTCTAATTATAATACAATGAAATTTTGAACCCATAAAATAAATTCTTCTACAAAATAAAGAGATCTGAAAAGACAAGAGAACTTAATGTTACCAACTATACAAATAACAATAGATCTGAAGATTATTTACAATGCAGTTAAAAACATGGCAAACTAAAATTTAAAAATCAGTAAATTTAATACCAACTTGACATTCTTACATTTTTTAGCAATTCCTTCAAAATATTTTCTTCCCTTTTAAAATCAAAAGGTGTGTTTTTCTCTTGATAAGGGAATTTCCCATAATGATCTTTAAAAATGCCAACGTAAGCTTCAAGCTCACCCATTGCCATTACAAAATCAATGTTATTCCTTGACTTCTTGTCTTGCTTTTTGGAAGAGTTTGAAGGATAATCTTCAGACATGGCAAGAACATTTGACAATGGTACACATGCTCTATGAGACAAACGATGCATATTATTTTTACCATGTAAAACATACAATTGAAATACATTAAAATATAATGTTTTTGTTAGAAACAATACACTGAAATAAATTTGAAAGCATGATTTTTTTTTGAAAACTTTAATATAACTTCTGCTAGGAAAAAGACTTAAATTCATTTGCCAGAGCTACAGAAAAAACCAAGTGAAAAAAAATTTCATTCATTTCCTTTTTTATTTCTTAGTTTTCTAAATGTAGTAATATGCAACAGAAAAATGAAATGTAAGTGAGTAATGAGCATTGAATAGAAGTTTAAAATTTTTGCTTTAAAAAAATAAATAAACAAACAAAAAATGGCATTAAATATTAAAACCCTGGACAAGGCAGAACATTGTAAGTTCAACATCTTAAAATTTATGAATAAAAAGAACTGATTTATTGAGCATGAAATTTATTGTGAATGGTGAAAAAAGAAAAACTCAAAACGTAGTAGAATTAGAAAAGAATGTACCAATGCATAATATTAAATAAAAATACTTATAATTATATTATTATTTCCAGTAAAGTTACTATTCAACAAAACAATAGGTAATTTTTTATATAAAGCTAATTTTAATTTTGTAAGATTTAAACTAAGAAGATGAATGAAAGAGACAAAACATTGTTTTAATTCATATATCAATTCAATTAACTATTTTAAAATTAAAAAATTACTTAATTAGGGTACACGAATAGTGAATTAAATTTACACTACAATAATGGTGTAATAAATATAAACCATTATTGTAGATAAAACATTATTCTACAAAATTTTTTACAATGTTAATTTTTTAACTATTATACTTACATCTGATGAGTATGGAAAAATCTCACATGAGCTTTTTGATTTGATACTTTTAAGCACTGAAAGAGAAAGTATTTTTAAATTTCTTAGTAAAATTCGGTTCAGGTTTCAAGTTTTATTTAGCAAAATTATAAAGAAAAATCTAAAAATTTGATTTAAATCACTAAAATTTGATTTAAAAATTATAAAAATCTTTTTTTTTTAAAATTCATCTTAAGCATAAATGAAGCAAAATGCAAAAGATTTTTTAATATGTAGCATTTAAAGTCTTTTCATGATAACATAAGTAGAACAGGTTTGCTGTGCATTCTTAAAAAGAGGTGTAAATGCAACTCTCTTTATTTAGGGCCATAAAAGTAAAAACATTTGTAACAACTTCAATAACAATTAAAATTATAACTGTATATTCACAGCCTGAATAAATTATACATGCTATGTTAAGAAGCCTTTGCCATAACATTTTGTAAAGAATTTCTAAAATATCAATTGCATTATGTTTATGGGAAATTTTCTGTCTCAACATTTTACGGTTTTTCTATTAAGTTAACTGACAAAATTAAATAATTGCTACAGAGAAATAAAATAGGCATCAATGCAAAAGAAAGGAAAAGGCAGAGAATTCTTTTAACAATAAAATAAAAAACTTCAGTAAAAAAATGATCCAACATATATTGATTATGTATTAGACTACTTAAATTAGAAACTCATTTAAAATGCTTGAATCTGTTTGTTAATTAAATTTTCAAACAAAATTACAAAAACCTTTACTTATCTTTAAATGATATAAATATAACGCCAGGGAATGACACCCTATCCTCATGTTTTGTTAATGCATAATTTTACTTATGATGAAGTAATTGTTGAAAAGTATCTTTTAAATGCAGCAATGCAAATAAAAGCTACAATCAATATATATATATATATATACAGTGAAACCTCCTGTTATGGACACTCCTGCAAAACGGACGCCTCTCAATACGGACATATTTTTAATTCCCCGGGAATCTTCTATGAATAAACCATTACGTACATTCTCCGCAAAGCGGACACTCCCGTAACCGGACGCGGACAGTCATTTTGGTCCTAAAACATTGCTTTTTATCTCTACAAACCGGACACTACTTTTTCAAAATAAATTGCAAGCTAAAAAAATGCAACTTTTCACCATTTTTAAAGCATGTAAATAAAACTTTTTGCCTTATCCATAACTAAAAATATTTTTAAGCTATTTCAAAACCGAAAAATCAATCTTTCTCCTGTCACCTTGCCTTATCCTTGTAAAGAAAGGAGAGAAAATGGTACTGCACTCCTGAAATAATTCTGACATCGGCATCTTTTGATCTTTTCATCTGGACCACACAGGTTATGAGACCCCTCAAGTTGAAATGACTTCTCTCAATGCTTCTTCCCCATTGAAAATTTCTTTAATTTTCTTATCAATTTGAAGACTGTATTTAACACAACTGGGGTAAAAAAAAGAGAACAGAAGTATAATCTTTGAGGTGTTTATATAAATGAAACATTTATTCAGACACTTGATAGCTGATCAATTGTGAATAATCATCTCCATACATCCTCATGACTTACAGGTATACATTACTTTTTTTCTATGAATCATGGGAGGTTTATTTTCCAAG
The DNA here is from genome assembly GCF_982258835.1 of Parasteatoda tepidariorum. Taxonomy (NCBI): domain Eukaryota; kingdom Metazoa; phylum Arthropoda; class Arachnida; order Araneae; family Theridiidae; genus Parasteatoda; species Parasteatoda tepidariorum. The sequence goes on from NC_141760.1 coordinate 107,114,239, forward strand.
AAGGTATTAACCATGTTCCCTATCAAATGATAAGTAGGTGTAAGGAGATGTGAACCTAATAATTGAAACGGACTGAGGACAGTACACTCCTATTTGGTATCATATGTCTAACTTGAGTATCTATGCTAATAGGAAAATTATATTTATTTATCTGTAGCTACATCCAGAATTATGTATTTATATCAAACTTCTTTATATATTCCTTTTTATCTTTCTAATTGTTTAAATAAATATTCTTGTAGATATTTACAGTATCCTTGTAGATATTATTCAATTATTTCTACATCTTTGAAAATATTCTAAAAACAATTTACAGTGTTAAATTTCGTTATTAGGGTACCCTTCCCGTAAACGGACAACTCTCATAAACGGACAAATTTTTTGGTCTCATGAATGTCCGCTTAACGGAGGTTTCACTGTGTATATATATATATATATATATATATATATATATATATATATATATATATATATATATATATATATACATATATATATATATATATATATATAAGAATCATCAAAATAGAATGAAAATTATTTTTATGGATTTAAAAGGAATTTGCTTAAATGAAATAAAATATGTGATATTCAATTCAGATTGAAATTGACAAAATAAAAATTGCATAATTAAATAAACATTATAAGCCTATAATTAACAGGTAACTGTTACACATTTACTATCGAGAGAAAATATATTATTTCGAACTTCAACTGTTACATAATTGGATTCTATAAGATAACAAAATTACTTTTTAGAAGCAAAAACTTTGAAAAATAATAATAGTTTAAAAATAAATAATTAAATAAAAACATACCTTAGCAGGCCAATATGAATAGCCTTTCACTTTAGCCCATACCAGGGGATGTGGTATTTTCTATAAGATAAGAATATTAATAAACACCTAAAAATGGAATAAAATCAAGCACCCATGGCTTAAAAAAATATTCCAAATATATTTACTCTGAAAATGCTTGAAAAAATTTTACTTTATGCTTTCATTATTAATTAAATCAGAATTCAATTTTTTTCAATTGATGGCACACTAAACACATTTGTAATAGTTCGTAACATGTAAAGTTATCTTTTTAATCTTTATAAATTTAATTTTTTTAACATGCATGATTTAAAATCTATAATGTAATGTTTCCACTTTTTGAATTTTCATTACAATATATTTCAATATTTACCATTTGAGTTTTAACTCCAATTTTTAAGATTCATTGTTTGAATTTTAAATTTAGTAACCAGCTGGCAGAACTACCATCATAAAAATAAAAACAGTTCATGAAAAAAAATCATTTGATCGGTTTAATTAAGAAATTTCAGATTTTTTAAATTATTAAAAACATTGAGTTGATAAATTAATAATGATAATAATGATTTTAAATTAATAATGATTCGTTAAATTTTTAAGAATATTTTTAAATTGTTAAATGCCATTTGTCTTTATAATTACTTTATTTCAATTCAAATATTATCTGTCATAAGTTAGTTTTGTGACCTGTGCTTTTTATAAAGTTGTAACAGTAATTTTTAGCAGAATATTTATTTCATGTTATTTGAGGAATAAGACATTTCTAACCTTAATCTGCAACAAAAAAAAAAAAAAAAAAAAAAAAAAAAAAAAAAAATCCAGCCAGATATGCCCATTTTTAATCAAATCTTCTCAAGGTGTTTGAGAAGAAAAGGTAAAATGTTTCATTGTCAAGTTTGGTAAAAAAATCACAAAAGGTTGAAAACAGAAATCCAAAAATATTATGTGCAAAACACTTTTAAAATTATTTTTAAAAAATGAAATTCAAGCGCAAGAAACAAATTTATGCAGTAAACACGCACAGAGTATTTTCAACTTATTAATAAAAAACATCAATGCACAATTTTTTTTTGAATTGTGGGAATACAAATCTCAATCTAAAAAATCTCACCATGGGATTTTGTGTGAGTTTTAAATCACACGAAATCCCATAGTGAGATATTTTAAATCATGTGAATATGGCTGGGATAGCCTGTTTGGTAGGGCACTGGGTTCACGTCCAAGAGTTTGTGGGTTCGATACCTGCTGAGGACTCCCCAGGTAGTAAATGGTGACTGATGCACACTAAATCTGTCGAGTCACAAAGTCCTCCATGTTCCCATAACAAATCATACCTCTGGAGGTACTGTTCTAAGAGTTTCCTTGTCTTTTGGATTGGTTCAAAATTACAAGGCTTACGGAGTTGGACATTAGTAGTTGTAAACCCAAATTAATTCGTAGGTTTAATTTCGCAAATTAGCTGTAAAATCTAGTGAATATAGATGACGATGTTTAATTTTAAAATAAGTGAATATGAATCGCGATGTGTGACTTTAAATTGTGCGATAATAATTTTAAATCTCATTTGCATAAGTATTAAAAAATAATCTATTTTTTCCCAATTTTCTTTGAATGTGGGAAATTCTTCCTTTCATTTAATTTTTTAAAAAAAGTAAAATTTAGCCAAAACTCACTCTTGAATTGAAAACATAGCTTTCTGAAACACAAACCTATAAAGTTTACTTTATCAGTGGCTAGCTTTGATTCTACATAATTAATCCATTTTTAGGATCTTGGACAATACCTATTTTTAGGATTAGGAATAGTTATGAAGCATAAATAAATCATTTCTGCTAACACTCAAATTCATTAAATTAGAAAATATAAGCAAGAAATAATAAGAAAACTGCAACACATGATTAGAAATTACAAAGAGCATAAGTGACTTACACATATATTTAAAAATGCTAAAGGCTCATTTCCTATCTTCTTATAGTAACATTCAGGGCAATCTAAAGCATCTTTCAACATTTTTTGCACTTCATGCAATATTTTTTTTGCACTTGTAGCAATTTGAGATTTATCTAGAAAAAGGGCAAAATCATAAATATTAAAAACCCTTTGAATAAATCTTCTAAGAATACTTTTTAAATAAATATAAGAATAGTTTTGACTAAAACTATGAATCTATGACTAACATCATAAATAGTATATACAATCAAAAATAGGTGAAATCAAAGAAACAGAATTTTTTTTGGCAAAAATGACTAATATGGTAAAAATTATTTCACTACTCTTTAAATAAGATACAACAATTTCAGTAAATAAAAACCACAAAATTACCTTTTACACAATAAAACTAATATAAATAAAGAAGGAAAAGTTTAATTTTTTACAATGTGATGATCAAATTATTCTACAGAAACTCAAGTAAAATCAACTGATGGATAAACAATACATTCAAAGAAAATCATGTAAAAAATTACCTCCATAAATAATAATGCAGTTGTGCTGTATCCACTCTACGTCTTCAATCAACTCTACATGAGATTCATACTGTTGAATCCCTTTTTGAACACATCTCTACATAAGAACATAGCATTTTGTGAGTTTAAATATTAAAATAATATAGCAAGCAATAAGATTTCAAAAAATAAGAAACACTTAAAACTCTTTTTCTAATGGCACATTAAAAGACAATTGAATTTCAAAAAGATAACAATAAATCTATAAATGAAAGCAAGCAGTCCAGTAGTGTTCTTAGATTGATGTCTGAGGAAGGCATCATAACAGCTGAGACAAGTTCATCTCTTCACACAAGGTACAAAAAGGATACACGAATTTCAAATTTTAGTCATAATTTTTTACTAGCTTCATTTTTACTGACTTTATCATAAATCCAAGTGACATGTTGACCGTTCTTTCAGCAACTATCAATCCCCATGTGGCTTTTAAAATCCCGATACACTTAATATTATATTCTGGGGAGTTATAAATCACGCATTTAATTAATCACTTTTTGCCGTGATAGATTTCTGCCAATTTCATCATAAATCCCAACTTATTACTCGGCAGTTATTACATCGTATTTTTACAGTTATAAGTTTAAAATTATTCTTCAATATATCTACACAAATTTTAAAAATAAATAAACTTAATAGAGAAAAACAATTCCAAAAAATACTGTGCTAAATATTCTGCTAATTGAATTTTCGACTGAAGGGTGGAATATTCATTACATCCTAATTTTAATACAATGTTATTGCAATGTGAGAAATTCATGAAGTGGAGGAATTTTTAAGTATAGTTTGTAATTATGATGTCAATATTTGGTTGCTTAAGTTATATTTTTAAGAAAAAAAGAAAACATTTAACATATAAAAAAATCTAATAATTCAATAAAACACCAATATCTGAAGTATATTTCGAAATAAGTATTAAATCTTATATTGAAATAAAAGTTTTGTTTTTATTTTAATATAAAATTAAATAGAATAATTCATCATCTCCTTTAACTAAAATAACTTTTTTAAATTTCACAAGTATGACGGATTTTTAAAAATAAATTTTTAATTACTATTGATAAAATAGGTTGTTGTTCATTTACGTCGCACTAGAGCTGCATCATGGACTACTGATGACGGACTAGGAAACATCCCTGAGGATGATCCGAAGGCAGGCCATCACAATTTTGATCCTCTGCAGAGGGGATGGCACCCCCCCTCCTTCGGTAGCCCAATGACTTGCACGCGAAGTCGAGCACTTTACAGTAGAACAGTTTAACGAGGACCCATACCACACACCCTCGGTCCCTACGCAGACTGATCCAAGAGGTTTCCCACCTGCACACTGACCGCAGTCAGTGATGCTTGACTTCGGCGATCTTCTGCATAAATTAAAATATTCAATTTGAATTTATATTACTTCAAATGTACTTATATTTTTTTATACTTTCATTCTGTGAGCATTGCAATTTCATTGTTAGAATTTATTTTAAAATGAACTTTTGTATACTTTTTTTTATATGATAAAAAAAATTTTTTTTTTCAATGTTCATCGATATATTGTTTATTTTATTTATTTATTTCATTTATTTATTTTATTTCATTTACTTATTTTATTTCATTTTTTTTACTTATTTATTTTTTTTATTTTATTAATTTATTCATTTTTTAAGTTTATTAATTAATTTATTTTTGATAAATTTATTTTCGACATGATAAAAGACGGAATTAAAATATATATATATACGATTTTTCCTTCTTTTAACAAATTCTAATAATTAAAAGCATTTCATTTTTTGCAAATATATTATTCAGTTTACTCATAAAAAATGTAAGCGATCAGAGCACTATTGTTTAAATACATTTTCTAAATATGCGTGCGGCCCTACATTAGTCAACTTTGCTGTGCAAGTGGAAGTGGCCCTTCACTCAAAAAGGTTGTGCACCCCTAGTTTAAGTCAAGGTTTAATGGAATAACAGTTTTTGAGTTCTTGAGATGTTTTTTATAAGACATTTGACATCATTAAAAGGAAGTGTGGAATTAAATTTCTGAAGGACAGATGCCCCCTTTTTTGCCAAGAAATCTGCTGCCTCATTTCACTGGAGTTCACAGCAGTCCGAAATCCATTGGAGAACTACTGTCTTATTATTAATATTGAAGTGCGGCCTTTGAATAAGACTGCACTTCAATTTTATATGTAATAAAAAAAGTCTGCATAAGTGAAATAAATAAAAAATGGATAATTCACAGACCATAACAAAACGTTATAGAGAGATACTAATAATTAATGTTTCTTATAACATAAATTGTCAAAGAAACATAAGCTTCTGAATTTTTAAAGTTTCTAAAAACTTAATTTAATGTCAGGAAAAAAATATTTAAATATAAAAAAAAAAATAATAAAGTACGACAATTTTTATTTCTAACAATGATCAAATAGTGAACCAAACTTAGATGACTCTAGAATGCGTTAGAATTTTCTTTTTTTTCTTTCTTACATGCAAATTTTTAAAATTTTGGATTTTGGTAACCAATTAAAATATGAAAACTGAAATATGGTAACTTAAAATATGATATTATCTAAAACAAATATTAAGTGCCATAGAAATCACATTAATACAAACTAAAAACATAAAAATGACATGAAAATATTTTGAGCTAGTATCAAAGTTTTGAATGAAAATAAAAAAAATATTGAGAGAATGTAGATTCTAAAAAGTAAAAATTTTAAAAATGTAAAGAAGACACTGTAAAAACTCACATCACGTATTAGCCTAAAATCTCTCCTGCAGAATAATTTCTCATTTTCTTCAAAATTTGGCCAATCAACAATTTTTCTCTTACATAAAAAGTAAAAATTAAATAAAGTAAATAAATTTCCAATTTTCTTTAAAAAAAACATTTCTAGCTACAGAAAATATTCAAAAACAGAAAGGCATAAAGATAGTGATTTAATTTTATTCCTTTCTGCTTTAAGTAAGACTATTATTGACCCATCTGTGGTTCATCATATGAAAGTTACAATGTTTTTTATTCTCCTAAATGAGAAAAAAAAAATTTCACCTTTCACAAATATATCCAAGGTTTTTTTCTACTCACCAAATCAATTTCCTACCTACAAATGATTCTGTATAAAGAAACAGCAACTGATATTTTCCCCAAATCACCCATTTATCTAGATTTAAATAGGGGAGAAATGACCCTTCATACGATTGTTTTCTAATTGGAAAGTATTAGGAATCAAGGTAAACTAAAGTTACATAAAAAAGTGTGAACATTTTCAAAGAAATAAAAATGTCATTGAGTTAATTTTGAAAAACTATATAAACTTACACTTAAATATGAACTATACTTGAAAGAAAAATCTTCAAAAGATCTACTAATTTTAAAAATCTTCATTACTTGATATCTTTACTTAATAGTTAGTTCAACACAGAAGTTTCTTTTTTTAAAATTTGACTTATATAAAAAATATTTAAAAAAGAATTTTTAAAAACCTTTGTAAAATTCGTTTAAGAATAATTATAATTTAAGATATTTGTACCTTCTATTAGTTGATTTAAAAGACTACGAACAAATGAGAGAATTTTTTTTTTATGCTGACCACATTTGTTGCAATGGTGTTTAAATATTCATTGATTAACCATTTCAATCAAACTGAGCTAAAATTTCTAGCTCTGTAGCAAATAATTGGTTCAATTCAAATAAACTTGAACAATTAACAATAGCAATTTTAACCCACACCAACAAAATCAATAATTGATAATCGATTGAAATTTCTTGCTTTAAATCCTTAAAAGCTATTTCCCTCAAACTTTTAATAATTATTCATAAGTAAGAGAAATTGCATTACCTATGCATATTTAAAGCTATAAAATAATTTTTAAAGTATTTTTTGAGAAATTTATAAAATTGTCAAATTCTGAAAGTGTTTTTTACATTGTTGTAGGGTAGTGTGTATTATTGTTACATAAATACTCGCATAAACATAAAAAAAAAAGTGCCAAAACTGAAAGTGTCTCCTCGATTACTGAAAAGTAGTGAATAAAAAAAATTTTAAACAACATTATTTTTTTCGTAAATGTTATAAACATATATAAATTTTCTACAAGGTCATACTTGACTTAAGTATATTCTTTATAAAGTATCATATAATATTATAAAACAAATACAATACAAATTACAAACAAATTTAATAATTAGGTCAGGTCATAAAAATTTAAATATTATATTTACTTATTAGAAATTTTTTTCAAAGTATAGTTTATGCGCAAGATATTAAAATAAAAAATTTTATGATTTTTTTTTTTTTTTTTTGTGATTTTGCATGTTTTTTTGTTGCAATATATTCCTCTTGAATATATTCCTCTTTTCAAGGACATCAAATTGTGAAATATAGCTTGGGCATCAAAACACTTCCTCATATCATTGCACACAAAAATTCATTGTTTATTAATTTCAGGTTAATAACACAAAATTTTTAGTGTTTATCCTATTTTAAAACGATAACGCTAGATTGATTTAAATGATAACAGTTAACATAATAATTGATTAACATGATAACACAGTATAAAAATAAAAGTATGGATATGGCTAATTTTAAAATGAATATAGTTGACATTAAAAAAGTATATAGCAGACATGTGATTGCTCGAAGAAATAATCTGAAATTTACCAATTCAATTTGTAGTTTTTTTTTAGTACTGATTTTTTTTTCTGTACATCGAAGATAAATAAAAGACTCATTTTTATGCATGAAAGCAACATTTATAAAATTTAAAGAAAGGAAGGAAAACTTTTATGCACACATAAAAGAAATACATTTAATACCACACTGAAAAAAATTACATATTCCTCCCTTTTTGCACTTTGTGAATCATTATCCCATTGATGATAAAACCAAGTGTATTTATGACAAAACTGCATCAAAAAGAGTTAATTAATTGTGCGTTTTAAGATTCCCGTGTTGTAACAAATAATATCGCATTTAAAATATTGAGATTTTAAAAAAATATGCAAAAATCAGTAGTGATAACCACCGAAAAATCTACTGAAAATAATCACAACAAAATGTCTAATAGTCAGGTGCTCAATCTCAATTTACTGTATGATATCTGAGTTTTTTTAAAAAAAATCATGCGAAAAGCAACAACAACATCCGCATAAAAATTTATTGAAACTACGCCATGGATTTAGTGAAAATCGAATGAGTCAAAAAATAATAACTCAAAAATGCAAAACAAATTTCTAGTTTCTTAATAGTAATATCATATGAAAATAATGGGATTGAAAAAACCTCTTGAATATCAGTAGCAATAGCTTTGAAAAAGTCAATCCAAAAGACAGTGGCATCATTACATCAAAAAATGACCAATAAATGCACGAATTGAATTTGTTGTGATAATAATGTACAAACAGCTTAGGGATTTTGAACAAAATCAGAGAAAATTTGTAACAATAATGGGTGTTAAAAAAATCAAATATCACATGGAATTGCAAATTGAGTGAGTCAAAAAGTGAATACTCAAAAAAGCAATTCAAATTTTATATCGTCATAATATCGAAATTTTACTAACTGTGAGAAAATCAAATGCATTGACAGGGATCTGTCCAAGCCAAATTTACTACCGTTTAGCAGTACCTTCACAAATTCAACTTTAGAAAAAAAGGTAGTTTCACAAAATACTTTTTTTTTAAATTTTATTTTTGTGTCTCGTAAGAAATGATAAATCCATGTTTTAACCATATTTTGGTGTCGATTTTTTAATATGATTTTTAATTCTCACAAATTATGTATAAATTTTCACAAAATAGGTACCTCACAGAAAAACCTAGACAGACCCCTGATTCACTATAAAAAAATAAAGTATGAAATACGGATTTTTGATGGTATCGAGCATGCTGTAAAAAGATTACTGATTTGATGGTATCGATTCGAAATTTCTATGTCCTAAGGGGCAAATATATCACATTGATTAAATACAAACAAATTGGGCTGTTACAAACCCAAATTCGGCACAATTTGCAGATGTAACAAAATTTTAATTCAGACTAATGGAAATCCGAGAAAATTGTGTCAGATGATAAATTATTGATCCAAGGAAGTCAAACGAATCAACGGTCTTGAGATTTGCACAAATTAACAGAACAATCACATGCCTGATTTATGTTTTAAAACAATTTAAAAGTGATAAATACATATTCCTCGCTGTCCATGGGACAAGCAGTATCTATGATGTGTAAAAGCAACTTAGAGAGATGAAGTTCATCATCAATGGTTGATGTTGTTTTCACATCAGATTGTTGCTGGCAAACGTAACAGCTTCTATCTTTATCTATCTTAGTGGATTTTATACAGTAAGAATGAAAGGATCGGGGACATGTAGAACACTCTATTTCTGGTAAATTCTCAATTTTTGTCACGATATTGTGGCACTTCCAACAGTAACTCTGCAAGATAAGATTCTGAATTTAAAATAAATACATTGACTGTAGCATAAATAAAAATTTCTAAATATTACAAGTTAATGACTAAATTGTGACACTATGATCTATAACTTAAGAATCATTGGAAAACACTTATATACAAATAATGATTCAACACAAGGTTTTTATCTCATGAATGGATAAGTGAACAAGTTTCAAAATTATTAACTCAATGTTCTTGATAAAATCATTAAAAAAGACCGACACAGTTTGCAACACATAATTAAGGTGGAAATAAATTCAATTCAGGGTTTAATGGCACAAGGCAAGGTTGGCAAAAGAAAATACTGTCTTAAACAAGTAGTCATAAAACAAATCAAAAAGTATAGTACATACAACAAATTTATCTCACTAAAACACACAGAATTGATAAAATGGTACTAATTGAAACAAATACATTCAAAAATGAATAAGATAAAATTATAAAAATGGGTAAAACAGTTATATACAATACAAACGACAAACAGAGGTTTGGAGGGAAATTATTAGATTTCCTTAATTTAGATTATTTCAAACATTTCTATCTCAGCATTCTGATAGTACCTCAGGTACAAATAAAGATTCGCAATTAATTCAAAATTCTCGACCAAAAAGTGCACAGATTCTCATATGCTTCCACTGTTCCTACCAGTGAAAGAATAAACTCTTCCGATAAGCTTATTCACCAGCTGTGGTCTCCTAATGATAAAATAGGAACAATTTTCTGCATAAAGTTAATACAAAGATAATCTAATACGAAAATACATTTTAATGTGCAAATTAATTACATTTAAGTGTGCATTAAAAAAGCAATAAAGTTTAATAAGTCATGAACAACAAAAAAGATTTATAGTGTTAGTAATTTTTAAAAATGTCATCAAAACTTTTCAGTTAACAACTATATAATTTATACTAACCTTAATTATAAAGAAAAGTATAATTGCTTGAAATAAAATAATTCTTTTTTTAAAAAAACATTTATGTGTGTGATAAATTTTACTTCAAAACAGACCAACAACTTGATTTTGTAAGTATAACAAAAGTAAAATACAGAGTTATTTATTGGGGACATCACAAATGCGTTATAATTTTCTTTTCTCCTATTACCATGTTCATTTTAAAACTCTACTTTTAACTCCATCAAATAAATGCTCGCATAGTTGAAAAGAAACATTTTAAAATAATAAAATATAGTTCATAGTTTAAAATAATAAAAATTTTAAAATCACTATTTACATCGTGATCGCTGTTCGTCTTTTTAATTCTTTTTGGTTCTTTTTCAGATTCCACTGGAGTTTTGCCTTTTCTTTTCTTATCTAGGAAAAAAAAAATTTAAAATATGCATTATATAATTAGTTGTATTTTATTAAAAACTTAATGTAATACAATCCCGATCGAAATATAGTATTTTTTAAACAAGCATTACAAACTAAATGACATAAAACTGGAAGGCATATTCAAGCAAATTCAGTAATTAGGTGCTCTTGCATGTTTTTTTAATTATTTTTTTTTTCAAACAAAAACTTAATTGCCAAAAGAATTATTTTAAAGCATGTTTCAAAAATTTTGGGAAAAATAATTTCAGCCCAATTTTTCTTCTTCTACCTGCATTGTCAATTAATTAGATTATTATTGATCTTAAAAAAAGAAAATAGATTGCTGCAAAAGATGGAAAGGAGAACAGTGGTTATGAAATTTTAGAGAATCAATTGAACCAAACAGAATATTCAAGTAGACAGTCCCATTAGATACGCCTCACATACCAAAACTTAGGATTTTAAATTAAATACTGTGGTGCATCTCCACAAAATTACAGCAATCATTTTAATTTGTTATGAAATATTTTAGAATAATTAATTATTTTGGGTATCATTGTATAAGAAGGTAACTCATAGAATAATACAGAGAATCATTCTATGTAAAAAATTAAAAAAAAGGTACGAAATTCTTGAATGCTTTCCTAATAAATAATTTAACACAAAGCTGAAAAAAATTTGAATTAAATAATAACTGTTAAGAAGCAAAATACATGCACTATTACCAATACTAAAATATGTGGAATCTTAACAAAAAGTTTTTAAACTAATTTTAATATGTGCTAAGATGCAAAAATATAGCACTCACTGGTTTCTTTACTGGTAGAAATTTCATCATCAGAACCTAAAATTGTTTTTTTGAGCAAAATAAAAGTTAAAATAATTAAAAAACAAAAGCAATGGAAATAAAGTTAAATCACTTAAAAATTTAAACATAACAGCTAAAAACAATAGTAAAAAATATTTTTAAAAAAACAGATAAGGAATAAAAATTATCAACAATAAAAAAAATTGCTTTTTTATAAATGAGGATTTTTTCTTACTTGAATTAAGATCTTAGATAAGATAATTTTTTATCTCAATTAAGATTTTCAAAGCAAAATCAAAACATGAAAGTAAAATGAATACAAATTATATTAAATATTATAAAGCAAATTATGTTGACTTGAGATTTCTTATAAAATTTGTATTATTTTTAAAGAGTCTTGATTTATATACAACAGAAATACCATCAGAAATCTTTCCAGTTTTTGCCACATTTTTTTAACTTATTATAAGGACTGAAATTTCTGAAAGATGTTGGCTTTGAGCATTAAGTAGAAAACACTTCGCCTTGATAATGAATAATAAGAGCATCCCTAAAAATTATATGCGGTGTGACAATTAATTAACCAGATTAGTCTTAAAAATTAACTTTATGAAAAACACAACACAAAGATCTTTTAGTCCCTCTTAACATATAGTGCGTCTTTCAGGAAAAGTCCTTTTGACATTTGTCTCGCATTGTGGCGGGTACTATGGTTACAAGGAAAAGTCATTTTGAATAGGGGTGTGGGCTGAATAATTTTGTCTTTATCTTCTCATAGGTCAGCGACACCTTCTTTCCTCCATTGCAACCCCATTAGAGATGTGCCTTGCTTGTTACCATACCAGCAGACAGCTCCAGACTCTTACTCTGGAGGAGTTCTCCCCAAAGCCGCACAAAACTTCTTCCTTATCAATACAAAGCTGCATTCCACTGTTCAAAGCAGATCACTAGGTGTCACCTTCTTTCACCTCTTCTGCAGACTAAAAATATGTTCCCTTTAACGCACTTTTCCTTTTTGGAAACAGGTAGAAATTGCATGGTACAAGACCTCAGGGTGAGTACAGTGTATGCTAAAGCATAGTAATGTATTTGTTCTATTTCATATTTTATTTTATAACCATCGCTGAATGGCTGACCCAATTTTGAGTTTACAACTATTAAGGTTCCAACTCTGTAACCTTGTAATTTTGAACCAATCCAGAAGACAAGGAAACTCCTGGATCAGTACCCTCTGAGGTCTGATTTATTATGGGAACATGGAGGACCAGTCAATCCTGCTGATACCATTAATATTGAGAAAAAAATGATGAGCATGACTTCCAGTTTGGACTTTTTCATTCAAGCTGTTTTGAGCTCTGGCGATAAGGGATCTTACAGTTCACAGATTGCTGTTTAGTCTCAGGGTTATACTAAAAAATCTAAATTTCGTCACACGCGATGATTATTTTATATCAGTTCAGGATCTTCTGTGAACAAGATGTCACAGCAAATGTTTTACCAGTTCATTTTTTACTAGCTTGTCAGCTTTTTTTTTTTTTTTTTTTTTTGGCACCAGATTTGAGCAAACCTTGTCATATGCAAGTCTTCCATCAAACTTTTTCTCACTGTCAATGTTTGTAATATCTGACATCATGCAAACTTTGAAATGTCGGTCTTTACACACGATTACTATAATTAATAAAAAAAAATTCCGGTTTTTGAAGTCGACCAGAACGTTCACTATCTTCAACAACCTCCTCCCTTTTCGAAAATCATTTGCAGCAATAAAAAAAATTTACCGCATGACGTGCAATAACCTCCTTTAACAAATTAAAACATTCCGCTGAAGTTTTTTTTTATTTCACAAGAAATTTCAATTTAATGTGCTGCTCGATTTTTAAGCTTATCAAGATCGTGCGGCTCTTCTACGCAACAAGGTCTTACTAAAACAAGGGAAAAAAACAAACTAAACCAGATAGAAGAACAGAATAACGATTCACTTGCACTGAAAGCATCAAAATCAACTAAATTCTGTTCAGATTCCACCACACTATGCTTGACAACCAGGGCATGCACAGTCGGATTATTTAATTTTCACACCTTGTTTATTAAAAATATCAATTTAACAATAATATTTAAAAGTTTCCACTAGCTGTATGCAAAATAATTTACTATCTGGAAAACAATTTAATTATAGCAATTTATTTTTATGTTTATTAAAATACAAGTACTTTAAAAACTTTTTAAATATGCAGTTTGTGCACATAAATAATGCAGTTAGCTAAAATAAATTCATTTTGAATAATTGATTAATTTGAAGATTCCAGACCACTACTTTATTCTAAAATTGACAACAAAATGACAAAATTATGTCTTTGTCCTAACAAATTCAAGAGCTTGAATAAAAATAATAATGATTTTATTTATTCACTAATTATTTGTAATAATTAAATTATAATTTTAACCATTTTAGTCAGAAATATTTGGTATTTTAGTTATAATATTGTTTTTAAATAATCAAAAAATTATCAATATATATTTTTTAATAGAGCTTATGTCAGAAAATGAGAAAAAAAGAAAAACTATTAGCTTTGACCAAACTGATAAATTTCCCAATTGCTAAGTTCTTGAAAAATTTACAACAAAAAAATTTAAGCATTAACTTCATTTAAATTTTTTTTTTCAAATATGCTGAATTATTCCAAAATATTTTTATTAATTTTTTTTAAGTGCTTAACCCAAGAAAAAATTACATTAATAACTGATTTGTTGTTGAGGTTTAGAGAAATTCTCACATCATAAGTCAAATATTTTATTAAATTGAAATAATTAAAAAAGCACTTTAACTATATAAGTTAGAAAGATAAAGTATTTAAGCTATAATACTATTTTTCAATAATATTAAGTATTATTGATGTATTTTATCAAAGTTTTAATTGGCAATTGTTGAAAAAATTTTAATAAAATAGATACAATTTTTCTTTTTTTCAAATCATGGTTTTTTTACTAATTTTGTGATTTTGAAACATTTTAAATACTAATAAAAAATTTCTCAAGAAAATATAAAAACAATTTTTACCAGCAATACCTAGGACGTTTTCTTTCATCACACTAAAAAGGAAAAATCAATTTTTATTAAATTACAGTTGCTTTATAAAAACATAAAAATAAAATAATAGTAATAATATTAAATTTCCAAAAATTTTATCAGTACTCTGGACAGATATACTGTAGCAGAACTATAGTGGGCACCTCAGATTTTTTTTAGACTTCCAAGAAAAAAGAAAAAAACCTAGCATAAAAAAAATAAAACTTAAAACATCATACAAATTATCTCATAAGAGTTATTAACATAGAAGTTATAATTTAACATAGAATCTCCATAGTTGATATCAAACAAAACTTTCATGATAAATTTTGTGACAGTACAAATAACATACCTGACTGATTTATTTTGAAATCATTTTAGTGATCACTAAAGGCCTGCTTACACGGTCCAAGTTCTCAAATCCGAGAAGTGTGAGGAATTTCTCTCTCTAAGAAATTGGATGATTCGTTGACACTATACAAGTTCTCGAGTGTCACTGATTGGTCGGACACAACACTAGTGCATGTGCAATATTCATATTCAACATTAAAAAATCATACTTACATGAATTTAAAATTACTAAATAAATTCAAACAAAATCATAATAACACAAATAGACTATACCAGATTAACTTATTTGGACTAAAATATATGAAAACAGACAACAAAACGACATAATCTGATGCATGCTTGTTGACATCACAAAACTTAAGAAGCTGATTGGTTAAGGGAGGAAAAACTTGAATGGAAAGTAGAACATGTTCTACTATCGTCCAAGGATTTGAACCAAGTGCTTGGATGACCGTTTACACAATCCAAGCTCAAAGCAAAACAAGTTTCCATCAATTTCAATCAATATTCAGCCAAGAACTTGCATTGTATAAACAGGCCTTTAGTAATCCAAATTTTAAAACTTTTCTTTCAACAAAGAGTCATATAGTAGGAAAAAATTCAATGTTTAAAGTAAATGGCTGAATATAATTCAGTGAAGATACTACAATATATTTTCATAAAAAGTTTGCTACAAAGACACATTAGTCAGACAACTACTATCAAATCATTAAGAATATAAAATTCATTTACAGATAAAGCAACAAAGAATAATTTATGTAATATAATTTAGAAGTACGAAATACATACACAGCATTTCTTGGTATTCGTTTGCTGGCACCTCTTGTATTATACTTCCCCATGGTAGATAACTGAAATAATAAATATTTAAAAAAAGTAAAATAATAATAATTTATAGCAAACATTTAAACATGGTTTTGAAGATTAACTTCCAAAACTACATTACAGTCAGAAAATAGTCATAAAAAGATATTCACATTATGCATCATCATAGATAAATTTTGCATCATCATAGATAAAATAGATAAACACTTGAAAAAAATTTCAAGACTGAACTCACTTTTCGACCAATTAACATAATCTAACGTTGGTTACCAGAATTTTCAGAAATTTATAGTTCACTGACTCCAAAATGTACCTTTCCATGATAACGGCACAGATATTAAATCAATTATTTATTTTTCTAAAATTTTTTTCCATTTTATTAATTTATTTTTTACAGCAATTAAGGTAAAAATAACAACTAACTCTATGCATATTAATGTTATATCCTTGAAGATAGCAATGCTATTAATGTTATAGAAGCCAATATAATATGTTTTAGAATTAACATTGTTTATTTTTGATTGATTTAAGATTTTTGATTGCGTAGCTTTGATTCAAAAGAAATAATTTTCGAACTTATGTTATATCGCAATGCCTAACGGAGGATATATCACGAGTATAAAATCTCTGATATCGCCCAGTCTTACTGTGCCAACCTTCAAAAAAATCTTTCCCCTACAACAAACACCTGAGTGGATGGATGTAGGCAACCCCGTGGCAGAAACACGGCGACACAGCGACATTGTCGCAGAAAGGGACTGAGTTCTTGCAGAAAGATTTTCTTATTTGGGAAATAAAATTTTTGGGTTTGGCAAAAACAAAAAATCTCAAAAAAGATTCTGCAGAAACAGAAACTGTTTTACAAAAAAATAATTTCGACAGAAACAGAAAATTTCCGCAGAAAATGGTTCTGCAAAATTATTTTCTTACAGAATTGTTTTTAAATAATTGTTTTTCTAGCGTACCGTGGAAGGGGAAAGCACTCGTAATCCTCCTTTAATCTCCCTAGTCCGTGTTCAACACAAACAGTAACTGGATATAAAAGGGGAGAAATTTTTTCCCCTTTATTAAGCTATTTTTGGGACATTTGCCAACTTCGGCCTTTATCGCTAGCGCAGTAATTTGCTTTTTGTGTTTTCTTGCGAGAATAGAGCGATTTATATTTTTTGCACTTATGTGGAAAATTTCATGCCTAAAAAGATTTTTTCTTTTTTAAATAAAATAATGTCTAGCGAAAAGGTTTTGTTGCTCTTGTGAAGCAACAATAATTATAAAAAAAAAAATTGAACTTATTTTTCAAGGCCCATTTCGAAGAAGAAATAAGATGGAAAATGACAATATCTAGCGATGTCAGAGATTTTTTTTTCTGCAAAGCGACAGGAAAAGAGGAAAGAAGCTTTCCACGCTACTAATATTGAAAAAAAAAAAACGTTCTAGATTCAAACCAAATATTCTTACTAGTAGCGATGTTGATAGCAAGGATGAAACGGATGATAAAATGCCTATATCTTTTGAATTAAGCCGTCGATATAAAAAAAAACACTTGCAATATAACGATAAATGAAATAAAGCCTAAGATATCTCACTATCTACGATTTTTTGGCATGCGAATGAAAACCAGATTGGTGGAAAATATTTACTGGCGAAACACTTTCAAATAGGTTTCCATACGCATGTGAAAAAAATCGCATCCAATGAGTATGGCTCTAATACCGATGTTTCAGCACTGATGAAAACGATTTCGTTTCGAGATGTTGAATAGTCTTGAGCGTATTGAGTCGGAAACCGCGTCTGCGTACTTCGTGTGGAATCAATGCTATATATTTACATAACACAGTGAGACTTCTGTTACAAATCGCAAGCGCTGTGTATTTTTTTCTTTCTGAACTTAATCTGATCACGAAAAAAGTTTTATTTACCTTCTTTTTTTTTTTATAAAATTTTTTCAATAAGTCAGCACAAAATTAATCGAATCTAATTGTTTTCATATAGAAATAGATTGCTTTAATTTTTTTGCTTTTAGAATTCGGTTATAGTCAATATTATTTTATTATTTAGATTTTGATTACTCAACCTCAATATTAATTTTTTCACCTGATTTGTTTCTGTACCTGATACAATTACTATAATGAAACATTAAATCATACTGTTTTAAGCTGATACTTCAAATTCACTTATGTTGTTTTATAAATTTAATCTTTTTGTCCATTCTTAGCTATTTTTATAAGTTCTATCTTATTACAGGTTCTGGGTTATCTTTATTTATACTCTAGTAAGCATTTTTGTCTGCAGATCTATACATTTACAATTTTTCTTTATTATCGAAGATTATGCACATTTGAACTTATTAAGAAATTTAAACTTATATTATGACATGAAGAAAAAAAAATCTACATAGTTTTATTCTATGCATGTAGGCTTTTTTATAAACATGAAGTGCATCTATTATTATAAATTCATTACACATATATTTATAACGATAAAAATATCTTGCAGAAAGATATTGGTTCTAGTTAGGTTTGTCGCAGAAAGCCAGAAAAAATTCTGCCACAGGGGTAGGCAACCATTCCACAAATTTAGTGACTCTACCTTCAGTATATGTATGTATACAAATATACACACTACCCTAAAATAATGAGAGACAGTTTAAGTTTTTGACATTTTTTTTAATTTTACAAAAAAATACTTAAAGGATTATTTTGTAATTTTAGAGCTGTTTAGTTCATGCAATTTGTCATACTTAACAATAAAATTTGAAACTTTCAGACGTTTCAGAGACCTACAATAAATTATGGACGAAAACAAGTATTTTTGAACACCGTGTGCCAGAAAATCAAGCAATAAGCTTGTAACTTGTATCAATTACTTTAGTTATTTTTAATAATTGCGTAAAATTTCATAAACCTAGAGTAAATATATATGGACATTTTTATACAAATTTTCTCACCTTACGCTTTTTTGTTATAACTTTATAGATTTTCAACGGAATTAAACTAAGTTTTTGGAGCAATTTAAGATTAATTACAAAATTGTCGATTTAAAATTTTTAAAAAATTTGTCAAAAACTGCACAAATTATAAGTATTTAACCTAGTTCCTTTATACTGAGCATGCACTCAAAAAATTTTAAAAAGTTTTTTCATAATTTTGAAGTGAATCATATTTGGGAACTAATAAAAAATAAAACTGTCATAGTACAAAATTAGATTCAACATTTATTTGGTTCAATAATTCATATTTATTTGGTGCAAAATTGATTCAATATTGAAGTATATTATCACATACTTCAGATATTATTTCTATTTTTTGATTTATTAGAGATTTAATGAATTTTAAACAGAAAACGTTGTCTTTTCTGTTTTTTTTTTTTTTTTCTTGAAAAAAAACTTAAGCTACAAAGAATTTTAAACAAAATAAATTACAGACAGTAAACTATTTAAAAATTTCCGCTTTCTTCGAATTTTCAAATTGTTCAGGTGACAATAACATTGTATTAAAATGTCCATATATTAAGTACCACGTACAAATGCATGGCGCTAACTGCCATAAAACATTCGGAGAAATAGCTTCTATTTACAGTGAAACATGGTCAAATAAATTGTTTTAAAAAGTGAATATTTAAATACACGATTAGTAACTCGCATGTTGTAGTTCCATAGTTTAAGTAACAGGATCATTGGAATCACATGGAAAAAGATCACAAAAACTGCAAAAAGAAAAAAAATGCTTGAATTTAGGATGAAATTTGCAACAATAAAACACGTCAATAAATAATCATTTAAATGCTTGATTTAAAATTCGCATGTTGTAATAAAAATCCCATATTTTAGAACCCCATGGGAATGCATCGCAAAAACAACCAAAAAATTATTATAAAATTACTTGGATTTACAAAGAAATCGGCTAAAACAAAGTGCGGTAAAAAGTGATTATTTGATTGTGCGATTTGAAACTCTGGTGTTGTAATAACATCATAGTAAAAATACAGTATTTTCAAAATCAAGTGAAAAAGCATAGCAATAACTGTCTTTATAAAAAAAAAATTTTTTTAAAAATTGGATTGATTTACGATAAAGTCAGCAGAAATAAAGCCCGTCAAAAGGTGATTTAAAAAATGTGCACTTAATAACTCACAAGTCGTAATAAATGTATCGGGATTTTAAAAACCACAAGGAAATCGGTTGTCACAAGAAAAGAGAAAGAAAAAGAAGGAGTAAAAAAAAACGATTAAAACGTCTTGGATTTATGATGAAATCAGCAAAAATAAAGATGTCGAAGAGTAATTACTGAAATTCGCACATCGTAATATCGTATTAAAAATATTGATTGTTTTTATTTTTAACCATGTGTAATTTTGCAGCAATAACTGTAGAAAAACCAATTAAGAAACAATACGGATTTACAATAAAATCTGTGCAAATTAAGAGCATCAAAAAATTATGTCCCAAAAGTTCAATTGAAAATTTTTATTTTTACTTTTCTTCCTTTCTTTAAAAAAAAAAAAAAAAAAAAAAAAAAAAAAAAAAAAAAAAAACAGTGTTTCAAAGCTTACTTGAACGCTTATTAACAGTCTACAGGCCGCTGTTTGTGCACCCCTAGTTTATATGTCAGAATCGTCATATATTTTAAAGATGAAGCAGTGTTAACACATAGTTTGAAAATTAACTTTAAATAGAATAATTCATCATCTCTTTTGACTAAATAACTTTTTTAAATTTCACAAGTATGATGACGGATTTTTAAAAATAAAATTATTTTTATTACCATCGATAAAATAGGCTGAATACAGGAAAAGAAACTATCTAAACAAAATGTCAAAGAATTTTAAACTAATTACATTTTCTTAAAAATAAACAAATTTGGTTTTAAACAAGTTTTATGAGTAAATTTCTTTTAAAATTTAGATATGAAATTTATATTTTTAATTTATCATTCATATTAAATTTACAATATGATTGAGGAAAAAAAAATAGTTTAAAATTTTTAAAACATATTTCGAATTGTTAAATATTGCATTTATAACTAGATAATACAGTTACAAACTATATATAAAAGTAAATGAAGTCGAACGAAATTGTCGCAAATACGACCCTAGGCATGATGTCACAAGGTACACAATACGTCTAATACACAGTCTAATACAAAGTCACAATACGTCTAATACACAAAGGAAAAGAAATGATTACTGGGCAATCTCTTAATCGTGCTCTCAAACAATTCTGAGATTTTTAAGTAATTTATTATATTATGAAAATGTACAGAAATAAATCCCTTCATATTTCGACATAGTATCACTGGCTATTTGAATATTTATAATTAATATTCTGAGAATAATTTGTATATTTTGTTTCACAAATCACTTTATATCAGGGTTGAGTTTTTGACGTCAAATACTGTCGAAATCCGACAAAAACTTGGGGGCATTTTTCTTTGTAATTGGGGACATTTTATTAGATAATAAATCATGCAGAATACTTTTACTATATATACTCTAATTATGTTTTGTAATACATATCCCCCGTGGCAGAATTTTTTCGGGCTTTTTGCGACAAACTTCCCTAGCACTAATATATTGCTTTAAAATACTTTTAATTAAAATTCAATGAATAACAATTATTATCTTTAGAAGATGCATCGAATACAATGCGTAGTTCAGTACGAGATTCCTCTTTATCCAGGGTTCCCACTCTTTTATCAAAGCAAAAATTAAGCACTTTTAAGGACTTTTATCAAAAAAATTAAGGACTTTTTTTCTAGAAATTAAGGACCTTAAAAATAGCATAATGATTATTTATCATCTAATAAAACATCATAGATTAATAATAATAGATTAAAAAAATGGAATAGCTTTTCTTCAACTCAGTCATCCTTTAAAAAATTTTAAAAAAAACTACATAAAGAAATGTTTAATACAAATAATCTGTATTTAATTAAATTTAAATTGCATTTAATCATCTCACGTAAGCTTTTAAGAATATAAAGAAAAAAAGAAAAACTCAGAATGCAGATTAAACATTAAGAATTTCTATTTTAAAAATAGAAAAAAACTGGGTAAACAGATAGAAATATATAAATTAAGATGGTAAATTCATTAAATTAATAAAAATATTATTTTGAGTGCTCTAATACTAAACCAAGACAAAACGAAACTAACAAATATAAGCTTATTGAAGTTAAGACAATTATTTTAAACTAAGTAAAACCTAATTATAATAAGCTAAAAATTTATTAAAATCACAAAATTAATATAAAAATTTTAATGATTAAATTCGGAATATATTTAGTACCTAACAATCGGGGAAAAAGAGATAAATAAACTACAAGGAAAACTTATTAATTAAAATTAAGAACTGAGAAACAGAAATGATAGTTAAAATAAGTGCTAACATAAATATTGAAACACAGGACAAGGCAGGATGTAATGATCAATTGAAATAAAAAAGAAAAAATTGCATATCTAGAAATTGAAAATGAAATAATTCATTAAGTACACAATTTATTGTAAATGAAGGGAAAAACAACAAAACGTAGTGGAATCAGAAACATCATTTATAAAAAGAGATAAAAATCTTTATAAAATAGTCTGCTTTCAGTTATAAAATATTTTATGCTTACACTGTGTGTGATAAACAATACTACACCTCAGAGGAATTAGAATTTATTCAATTAAAAAGTATTGCCTCTTGTATAGATATTAAAGGAACTAAAATAATAGACGATAAAAAAAATTTGTTCCTAACAATTAAAGTATTGTCTGAAATTATAAAACAATAATTTGTTAAATAAATCAAAGGTAATGAAAATTGGATGTAAATATGGATTATATATATATACATATATATATATATATATATATATATATATATATATATATATATATATATATATATATATATATATATATATATATATATATATATATATATATATATATATATATATATATATATTATACAGTCAAACCCCACTATAGTGAACCTTCAAGGGACCTAAATTTCGATTCATTATAACCGGGAGTTCACTATATCCGTTGCGCAGGCAATTTCACTAATGGTTCCCAAACTCCTCCCTTTTATTACATTATATTCATATAAATGACTGAAAAATATAAATGAGTAGCAAAAAATGTGTTATTTTTCATCACTCTTCGTCTTGCGTACAAATAAAAATTAGTAATCTTTAGCTGATGAGCAATCTTCAACATCAGATATGGAAACACTTCCCGACTCTCAGATAAAAGTAGCACATAAAAGCAGTTTCTATAGATGGTTTTAAAAATCAGTATATGTATTTATTTTGAAGTAGAACTTTCAAATTTATTATGAAGAAAATGGGGGGGGGGGGGGAATCTGTCGAAGACAGAAAAAAGTTCATTATATCCAACTTCCTCACTTTTTTGGTTCACTATATCCACTAAAAATAACATTATACGTGTATAGCAAGGCACGGGACCGAGCATTTCGTTCACTATATCCGGGAGTTCACTATAGCGGGGTTTGACTGTATTACTATTTTATAAAATAGAAAATAATGAATAGTGATTTGGCCGAATAGTCAAATATTCCGCCAAATAAATCGGCCGCCTACCCAGTGATCAAACAACATTTAAAAAAAAAAATCCTCAAGAATTATTATAGTTTATGTAAAAATAGGCCTAGGCGTTGTAAGAAATTTTATATCGTGATAGATCGTCAGTCACACATCGTGATTTAACATATGTTTGAAATTTATCAATCAGAAATCTTTAAATCAATCAAAAATATATGAAATAAATAAATCTAAAACAGAAGAAGATTTTATTTCTAAAAAAAAAAAAAAAAAAATGCTTCCATAACATCAATAGCATTGCTTAATTTTTTCAATTAAAATAAAGATGGATTGATTTAAGACTGTCTTAAAGTAAAAACAAACACAAACTTTATTTTAATTTTTTTTTTTTAAACTAAAAATGACTTAGATTTTTTAAAAATAATAATAAAACTGTTACAAAATATTTTACACACATTAAAAATTTAAAAAAAAAGAAAGAAATGTCCACTTAAATAAAACATTTTTTAAATTATTTTTTGAAAAAAAAATGTGCTTTTGAAACGTCCTTAGGCTTTTGTTAATTACATATTTAAAATAAAATGATAAAGTTGAATTGACTAATGGTCAAATGGTTTTAATGTAAAAATAAATGTAAGTTTTTTAATTTATTTATTATTATTTTCCGGTTTGAAAATGAAATAAACTACAGATTTAAATGTTTAAAAATAATACTGACTATCAAACAAATTATTAAACGAACACATATTGAAGGAATTTTTAAAAAAATAAAAAAAATATTCTATAGTTAAGAGCACTATTGTTAAATTATTGAAAAGCATCAAAACCTTGCTTAAATTTTCATTTAATTTAAAAAAATTTAGTCATTTTAACTAACAGCCAAATTAAAAGAGAAAGAAAGAACACAAACTCTGTATTAATTTCCTCAAAAATAAAAGCAAATTAATTAAATGTTGGCTTTGTTTTAATTTTTTTAAAACTAAAAGCTACAGAAGATTTATTGGTTTAAAAACTAATCAAATTCTATCGAATTATTATATTTACGTGAATTAAATAAATTTTTTAAAAAAAATAACTTTTTATGGCAAAGTATAAATTACTTAAATATAAAATATTGAATTGGGTATAATATTAAAAAAACACAACTACTTCCACTTAGTAGGAATAACATTTACCATGACGCAATGCAAAATTCTATGCCACTATCCACATAAATCAATTATTAATCAAAAATCGAATATCAATTACTTTTCTTTATAATGCAATAAAATCAGGCGAGCAGCTATTTAAACGATCAAACACTTCGTTTGTTTATTTGTGGCTTGAAGTTAGGCTCGCGGAAAATGCCGTTCATGGGTTAAATTTAGTTAAGGTCTGTTGAAAATAATTGACAACGTTAAATCCAGACAGTAAAAAAAATTTGACGAAATAATGCGCAACGATCTCAAGTAGCAAAAGTCTCACTTGAAATAATTTACTTGAAACCAGTACCGTCTTTACGTATGGGCACAATCAGGCGCTCAGGGGGATGTTGAGAATCTAATTCTTTATAGATTATATTTTTTTTTTTAAAAACTTATGATAAATAAACTTAAAGCTTATAATTTTTTTCCTAAAATATACATTATGAAAAAATTTCTTCATTACGCACTTTAAAGTGCATACTTTGCTTTTCTTTCTACAAATAGTGATTGGTTACAGTGAAAACACCATCAGTTTGAATAGCTTATAATCATGACAACTTAAAAAGACGCCCGAAGTTTAATGATCTACATTTCTATGAAATTTTTTGGTGATCAACCTTCATTTCTTTTTCAATTTGTCCCTGTCCTTTCATATATTGTCCTCGCTCCTAGGGAACCCTTTTGGCGAGTAATCGGAGGAACAAAGTCATAAATTTTACTAGTCCAAGAGGCTATTTATATGATAGCATAACAAATTGAAAAGAACTTCGTTCTGCTAGCTTCCTGTCTCCAAACCATTGCTTTCTTGTAGAAGGATTCTTTAAGGGAATGGATTTTGCAAGTTAAAAAAAGACCATTACAGTAGAGGATTTAAGTAATCCTCCACGTTCCTTTTGCTGAAGGCAGCTGAGACCTCTGTGCAATGTGTCAAATATTTTGATTTCGTGCAGAGATTGTATACTTTTTTCGCATTATCAACTCACCAGTGGAGTATTTTAATTTCTTCTCTATATGATGAAAAAGTTGCAAAACAGGCACTAAGTGGTCATTGCGGTCTGACGCTGTTCATTCGTTAAATTAAGGCTATGAAAAAATTCAACAGGCTCTCTATTTATTAGCAAATGACACTGAACAAGAAGCAAGTACAAAGCTTATAAACTTCATAAAATAAAAAAAGCACATTAGAAAAAAAAAATTTTTTTACTATCTTATGGAGTGATATTCTTGAAAGGGTGATTAAAACTACATCTTTTTACAATCACTTGAAATGAATTTAAGTACAGCTTCTAAACTTTTTGATTCCTTAAAAGTATATTTTTTTGATCTCAGAGAGAAATCTAGTGATCATGAATCAAGAGCCAGAAATAAAATGCCAAATTGTGATTTTGAATATTTAGCTAAACGAGACAGAACGCGAAGTATACGTTTTACAAGGCATGATGGTCCGGAAAAGGAAATTCAGTGGAAGTGATAAGTTTCAAGTAGAGGAATTTCTACCTTCTTCAGATTCGTTCATTACTGAAATAAGTAAACGTGGAGAAGCGTAGAAAAATATATGGGAAAATTTTCACTTTTTAAATAATCTAATGGACATTTAATTCAATTACCTGAGAGATAAATGCAAAAATCTAGTAAATACGTACAAGAATGATTTAGATTACGATGGCATATTAAATGAATGCATCCATTTTAAGCATTTTTTAAATTCAGAAGAAAATAGTTTTGAACTTCCTGCATTATATGAAACAATTGTTTCTTGAGGCTTAAAATCGATATTTCCCAGCATTGGTTGGTTGGGTTTTATTGGCACAAGAGCCAGAAATGGCTATAGTGCACCAAGCACTTGGTTAAAAGTAGGTATCTAGGTCAAACTACTGTATTTATTTCTCAGCATTGAAACAGCATTAAGAATTATTTTGTTCATGTTGATCACAAATTGTACCGGAGAACGGTCGTTTTCTCAGCTTAAATTGATAAAAAAAAAATCAATTACGCAGCGCTATGGGACAGCAACGCTTGAACTGGCTATGTCTGATGCGCATTGAAAGTAATGCGCTAATGACTGTCGAATTTGACGAAATAATCAAAGAATTTGCGAATAAAAAAGTTCGCAAATTTTGTTTAAAATAATTATTAAAATAAAGGTTTTTATTTTGCCAAGGGGGTTATATCTAATGCTAAATTTAATGTGTATTAAATTTTCAGAGAATTCAAAATGTGTTCAAATTTGTCAAAATTATTGCATGTTTTAAAAATGTTTAATTTTATATTTAAAGTTTGAAAAATTTTAATACCTCGATCTTAAGCAGTATGACATGTTAAAGGGGCCCAAACCATTTACGTGCCCATGGGCCTTTCATGATATTAAGACGGCCCAGCTTGAAACGTTATATCCCTTCGAAATAAAACGCACAGCAATCGCAAAATAAGCCCTGCTGAAAATCTTCAAGTAACATAAAATCTCAAGGTCAAAAATGGCGCATAAAGAAACTATGCATGGATTCTATATTTCAACGCTGATTCTCGCTCTTCGTTATTCAACTTCACGGAACGAACATCATCTTCGTAGCTAAAAATCTAATCAACATCTTCGCAGCTAGACGAAATCAAAATAGTCTTCGTCAGCTCGGCGATAGAGTTAGCATAGGCAAGAATCCTCGCACGTTAAACCGCGAGCGTCGTCTTCAATTCCTAATGCATCACCTGAAATGAAAGTAATTATATCGGCCTGCCGATATAAATCCTGCAGTGGATTGATCGTTAAGACACGGTTCTCAGCAGATCACCGAAGTCAAGCATCACTGGCTACGGTCAGTGTGCGGGTGGGTGACCACTTGGATCAGTCTGCTTAGGGACCGGGGGTGTGCGGTATGGGTCCTCGTTAAACTGTGCTACCGTAAAGTTCTCGACTTCGCGCGCGCAGGTCGTCGGGCTACCGAAGCGGGGGTGCCATCCACTCCGCAGAGGATCAAAATTGTGATGGCATGTCTTCGGATCATCCTCCGGGATGTTTCCCAGACCGTCGCCAATAGCCCATTGTGCAGCTCTAGTGCGACGTAAATTAACAACAACAACGGCCTGTCGATATGTGCGAAGTCGATAATTCACGATATATCGATCTAAAAATGTCTAAGAGTAGTGCTCGTTAAAATGGCCGCATCATAATAAAAACAAAAGTTCTTTTTTTTTTTTTTTTTTTTATAAAAAATGGGAAAGCCAAACTAAAATAAAAAATCGTTCTCAATTTTTATAAGAAAAATTTAACGTTGAAAATTACACTTTAAGTGTTTCCCATTGCCGGATTTTTAGAAAAAATGACTAAAAAGAAGGCTCTTTAAAATATGCTATCAAAATGGGAAAAAAAACACAAAAGAGAAGCAGAAAATTTTCCTAAATTCTTAAAACAAAACTTGCAACGTAAAAAATCAATTTTCTATTTTACCGGTTATCTAATTATCTGTATAACTTTAAAGGAAAAAGTAGAGATAAAATATATCAGAAACGCTGTTAAAATGCCACGCTATATCTATATAAAAAAACCCAGCAAAAGTGAAAAAAGAAAACAAACCTCTTTTTAAAACAAAAAGTGTCGATGATAAAACGACGAAAATGACTTTCCTGATAAAAATTATACTTCGCCGAATATTCGTAATATATAAAAAATGATATTAAAAAATGGTGTCATTTATAAAATTTAATTTCAGAAGAAAATATGATAAAATGAAAAAATCCACTTAGCCTTGTGATGATCACTAGATGTTGTTAGCCATTCCTTCATCAAGTGTCCATAAATTATTAAAACACACTTTCCTGGCATTTCTAACAATTTCATATTTGAATGAAGTATCAAAGCTACCACGTGTGCTACCAGAAGAATTGAATTTCTCGAATCCTATGGATGTAGAAGGTCAATACAGGTCTTCAGCTGATTAAGTACCTAAGTACTGTCAAGACCTCTACCCACCTGTAGTATCACGCTCCCCTCTCCCCACATTATATTTTTTCCTTTCAGAATGATCCAGAGAGAAAGAATATTTTAATGAAAAAAATTAATAATAAAAAACAATAAGGGCGAGTTTTTTTCCACTTGCTTGTAACCCCACCCTCACACGCATTCAAAATGTTTCTACCCTCGATGCAGGGTCTCATTCTAGACGAAAGACGTACTTTTTAATTGTGAATATTTTCCTAAGATAAAAAAAATGTTCCAACTAACTAGTGATACTAGAAATTAAGAACTTTTAAGAACCTTGAATGAAAATTAAGTACTTTTAAGGGCCCTTAATTTTCAAAATGAAAACTAAGCAGTTTTTAAGGAGCGTGGGAACCCTGTTATCCCTTCTGATAACTGGATGATGAGGCATGTAACACATATGGTCAGACGAACCCCCTTTCTTAATGGGAATAGGTTCAATTACACCTGATTTTAACTGTTCTCTAAACACTTCATTATAATCTTGAAAAAGAGCCTGATCTCTCTCAAACTCCAAAGCCTCCTCTTAGCATTAGAAAAATTATCAGAAAGATTCATGTTTCCCTTAAAAGGCAGCCTAACCTCATATTTTCCATTTTCAAATTTTTTATTTCACTTTCAAAGCGTCGCAAAATTTCCATATCACTAGTTAAAATGCAATTATCTTTCCCAATAAACAAATTATTTACTTCTCTAAGTTTGCCTAAAGTAGCATTTAAATCGTCATCTGAGTTAGTTACGTTTTTTTCTTTCCAAAATACATACATTAACTGATTGAATTCTTAAATTCATAGATAGCGTAACTTCACTAATACAATAACCGAATCAAGTTTCGGTACAATAAAGCCCTTTTGAAAATTCTAATTTATTTCGACATTAAATCGCATCTCAATAAAATGTGAATTCTCTCTTTTCCCTCTAAAGCAGTGTTTCCCAAACTTATGACTTTTGTGTACCCTTTCTTAATTTTTCGTAACGCAGTGTACCACCAATTAAAAAATGAATGCATTTTTTACAATAAGAAAATTGCACAAAAGATAAAAATTACAACTGACTGTTGATACCACTAATTATTAACTGCTAACTCTGGAAAAAATAGCCAATAGCAAAATATGTAATCGTTAATTTTCATGGCTAGCTTTATTTTTAAATAAATTTTTTTGAAATTTCCGTTTGCTGCTAGATATTTCGCATGAGAATGCGTACCCCCACTAAACTGTTCCCGTACCCCAGGGGGTACGCGTACCACACTTTGGGAAACACTGCTCTAAAGAAAACAATTCTTCAGATGATAAATTTAATTCTTTTAACATTCGTTTAATCATATCATTCGGATCGGAGTCTGCACGTGCGGCGATGAGAAATAGAATCAGTAATAAATAATTCTACTTTCGCGCATCTGCTTGGATTATTTATATGAGATAGGTTAACAGTCGTGACCCCGAAATCCTTTTGAATTGGGCTACTTCCAAATTTATATATTTCTAACCACTCAGTTCGGAAAATCAATAAATTAAGACTATCTGCTAATTCTCTAGTAATAAAACTACAGCTACGTCGGTAAAAATTATACTCTTGATTTGACTATTCGCCTTATGTGGAACACTAGAAATGATAGATTCGGGATTTTAAGGCGTGGCTGCTCGCTTTTCTGAGTGATTTGCTATCATTGGTTTCTCTTTCCCGAAACAAAACAGCTCATAATGACTTTGACTCACATATTTTTTACATTGAATGTTTTCTTGACATTCTACACTACACTCAAATGACCCTAATATAAGCATTTGAAGCAACGACCTTTTCTTTTTAATTTAGCCAATTTCTCAAAAAGGGATAATAAGCGACAATTTAAAGAATCGTGTCCTTTAAAATAAAAAACATAAATTTTTTGATCCTTTAAGATAATCGTTAAGATGGAAGTGTGCCCCCCAATTAGCGGATTATTTCTTTTAGCGAACGATTCGTTACCCGAACTATGATAATGTGGAGAATAATTTATTTTTTGGTTATGTTAGCTGTAATGCCGATTCCCGAGCAATGTAAGATTAATTACAAAATTGTTGATTTAAATTGCTCTTAAAAATAGTTAAAAATTGTACAAATTATGAGTATTTACGCTAGTTCCTTTATACTGAGCATGCACTCAAAATATTTTAAAATGTTTTTTCATAATTTTGCAGTGAATCATATTTGGGAACTAATAACAAAATTATTTAAATATCTTAAAAATTTAATCTAAATCTAAGTACTTTTCAAAAGAAAGCTCAAAACTATCAATGGAGTTTTTCACAAATTTTATTTCCTATCATTAGATCTCATTTAATAATAGTACCCGACAATAATCGTTCAGAAATCAAACTTCAATGGTACCCCACTGATAAGTGAAAGAAAACATACTTTTATTGGGGTCACCCTCTACAATGCTGGTCTCATTTTTAATAAATCTTGTTTAATAAGTACAAGATGAAATTTGTAGATAAACTCTTATCGTTTTAAGTTTTCTTTTAAAAAGTGCAAAAATTACTTAGAAAATTGTTAAAAATTTTTAAGATATCCAAATGAAGCTTTTACTATCATTAAATGCCAAACACGATTCCCAACAAAATTATGAAAAAACCTTTTTAAATTTTTTCTGCGCATGCGCAATATAAAAGATCTAGCTTAAATACTCAGATCTTGTGTAGTTTTTAATGAATTTTTTTTTAAATTTGAAATCAACAATTTTG
This sequence comes from Parasteatoda tepidariorum, assembly GCF_982258835.1. NCBI lineage: Eukaryota > Metazoa > Arthropoda > Arachnida > Araneae > Theridiidae > Parasteatoda > Parasteatoda tepidariorum. The sequence continues at coordinate 107,145,803 of NC_141760.1, forward strand.
TAATTAATCTTAAATTTCCCAAAAAATTTTGATTAATGCCATGGAATATTTATAAAGTTATAGCAACAAAAAAAACACAAGGCCAAAATATAAATTTTTTTTTTGTAAAAATGTCCATATCTCCATAAATATTTATTCTAGGTTTACGTAACTTTATGGGGTTATTAAAAATAACAATTAAAGGAATCGATACAAGTTACAAGTTTTTAGCTTGATTTTCTGCAATAGGGTGTTCAAAAATAATTGTTTTCTTTCATAATTTATTGTAGGTCTTGCAAACCTATGAAAGCTTTTTTATTGCTAAGTATAAAAAATCGCATGAACTAAAACACTTCTAAAGTTACAAAATAATCCTTTAGGTAATTCTTGAGAAATTTTTTAAAAAAATGTCAAAAACTGAAAGTGCCTTTTCCATTATTGTAGGATAGTGTATGATGCAAAACTCTGTTATATATATATAATATGTTATAACATCTTATGTGTTATAAAAAATTACAGTTATCAGCATGGTGTTAAATTTTGAGGGAAATCAAGTTATTAAGCCTGCAAAAAAAGTTCAATTTATTAAGCATGTGAGTAATAAAAGTGCTGTTCTAAAACAAAAATGCCTTTTTAAGTTCATGAAAGCTTATTTCATTAATTTGCAAATGAATTTTCTCTTATAAATCAGGGTTGGGGTTCTGGACGTCCTAAACTGGTTCTAGACAGGGTACGTGGGTTTCACTGTCCTAAACTGACTAAAACTGTCCTAAATTGTCTTAAAATGTTCAAAACCTAGAACATTGGTAAAAGGCAAAATTCTATAAGTATAACCCCTATACACATAACAATAACAGATATTAATAAATATTTGATACTTTTAACTACAATTTGCTTTAACTTAATAAATAAAAATAATATAATACAGTAATAGGAAAAAATTTATAGCTATTGAAATTCCACAATTCATTGAACAGCAAAACTGAATAATTTCAAATATGTATAAATATGCTTTTAATACTGATAAATTATGTTATAAGAATAAGTAATGCAATATAAAAAATAATGATACACTTTTTTAATAAAAAAAAATCTTAATTTTGTTTCTTGTTCAAAAATTAACCTTTATTTTTCACAATATTTTTTTTAAATTGTGACATAATTAATTTGAATAAAAGGGTTTTGGACAGGACAGTTCAAACCCTGGTTTAAAGCAAGGCTTAATCCATTCTGTCCTTAGTAAATATCCTTTCCTTTAGTAATATCCTTTCTGAGCACTAAAATTAGGTTTAAAGAATGTGTGCAAGAAGGCTAATAAAAATTTAACTTGGCATATTTATTGGAAAAAAAACCTATTTGTTATTAAATTCGAGGTGAGCAATTTTATTTAACATGAACTTCATAAACAAGTATTTATATCTGGAATACCAATGTTCATCACAGCTACATAACTCACCTTCACATAATTTATTAATTGCTGACTTGGAAACTGTGTTGCTATTTTCCTACTTAATATATATTTGTCACTTATTACGTCCATCGTTTATTTTTTTTTTTTAATGAATTAATAAGAAATTCAAAAAAACATCAAAGCAAAATCAATAAAAAATTATAAAAATTTTCATTAATGATAGAAAAATTGTTTTTCAATCAGTTTTATTTATATAGAATGAAGAAATAAAATCGAATAATTTTATTACATGCATTTTTGTAACACACTCAACTCAGCTTAAAATAATGGGTAGAGAAATTAAGTAATAAAAACAAGCATAAATTTTATTATATATCTGTTTTATTTATCAAACATTTTTTACTTAGATTTCTTATTTGTCATGTAATATCTTTATTTAAATTCCCATTATTTCTTAAAAATTTCTTTCTAAATTAAGTCAGAAGAGTATTGTTTTATTTGATATAAAATATAGGTCAATGTTCATTGCTTAATGATTAAAATATAATGAGCTGCATAAGAATTTTTCTTACTAACTATTATTTAACATAACTAAATTTTATTTTATGAAAACTACTTCTTTCTTAATTAACTATGCAATGATTTCACAGCATAAACTTTGTTTATTTTTACAACCATTTCACACCTAGTTACTAATCTACAAAATGTAAACAAAACATCCCAAGCTTTTTCCAAACAGTGACAGATAAGACTCCTTCCACCTGATAGGATAAATTTATCAACCAGGCAAAATTTCAGTACAGATACATCCGATCAACTTTATCTTGCTCTAGTCTCGTTAGATCTCAGAAAACTACGTTTGGTGAATGAAGCGTAGTTCTTCGTTAAGATCGGGTTTTACGTAAACCACAGAACTGAGGTTAAACTACTGAGCTTAGACAGTGTACCGACGATTTAGCCCCAGTGTCTGATCAAGCCAGATGGAAACGACTAGTTGGGACGGCTCTAGCCTGTACTAGGTTGTTATGCTGATGGAAGAATAACTTCTTTAAAATTTATAGATCTTTGAGGAAAAAATTTTTTCTCTTAACCTTAAAATTCTGATTTACTAACAATTCAAAAAAATATATTTAAAGGATACGCTTTCAAATAAAAAAGCTATAACTTCTTGTCATTGTAACTGTTCACATCTAAATTTACCCATTTTTTTTCAAAATTTGCAAGTTTAAAATCCATCTATCTAGCACCTTGGCGATAGTAGTATCCTGATCTCTTGTGCAAACTACAATCGCCAAGGGGCCAAATAGATTTCAAACTTGCAAATTTTTTTTTTAAAAAAAACATGCCGATGTTTGTCCGGGGGTAGCTACGAGTTATACACTTCAAATTGGTTCATTTCTCTGAGGTTTTTTTTTTTTTTTTCCAGTTTCTCGCGGGCCGATGCCCAGAAGTTGCCAAGTCTTGGATATTACTCCACCATAGATCAGGATACGGAAATCTCCCCAGTAGTTGGCGAGTGTTTCTTTTTTTTCTTAAATAGTTTATTCGAAGCCACTGCCATATTGTCGCGAAAATTCAACGAATATTTTGGCGCAGTTACAGATACGAACCCTTTGTGATACAATTAAAACAATTCCTAGACATCAAGTACAAAAAACTCAGAAAGGAAGAACAAGCAAAACTTCAAAAAAAGTACTAATTAATTAGTTAGTAATGCATACATATTGAAAACAAAACAAATGATTTTAGAAGTAACGAGAACGCCATAATTAAAAACCTAACACAAATATCAAACTTATACTGTACTAAACGTATCACTTACATATGATAAAAGTTTTCAATCTTCGATTAAAAGTAAGATTATCATAAAAATATTACAAATGTCTACAAATTTCCACAGCTCACTTGAATTTGTTTAGGCTTCTTTCTTAATAACAAACGCTTCTGTTTACCTATTTCTATCCACCTTATGGTCCATAATCTATATCAGGATTCATGAGCTGAAATATACAGATATTGGTAACAGCCAATCAAATAGGTGTATTTACTTAAAAAATCTGACAACCAATCAACAGCCTATTTGTATTTCTAAGAATTAGCAGTTTCTAAAGGAAACTGTTAGCAGTTGTTAACTGTAATTTCATTTAACACTGCTAATTTTCAAGGCTCTCTCAAGTTTTCGCTATCAAATTCAAAAACAGTGTCAAAATGAAATGCATTGTCCCAAGTTTTGTATCTCAACTGCTGTTTACTAAGCTGAACTGACGCATATATATTTGTTTTTCACTAATTTTTACAACCAAACTGAACTCCTGTTCTACTCATATTTTTATATACTTTTGAAAGTTGGCGGATTCAAAATGAGTTCTTCTAATGCTAATAGAGAAAAGTTGTTCGCCAAAACTGTTCCTGTGTCTATTACTGATGGATCATTTACAAATTTGCGGTAGTTAATATAAATTTTTTCTAGATTTCTGTATTGTGATCAATCGCGCACCAGTCACAATCGCCAAGGTGCCAAGTAGATTTTTTACGAGCAAATGTATTTTGATAAATATGTAGAGGTTTGTAGTGGCTATGAGTTATACCTTTCAAGTTGGTCCCTTTCTGTGATGTTTTTTTTTTTTTTTTCTAGTTTCTCTATGTCCGCTGCCCGGAAGTTACCAAGACTTGGCGATTATTCTGCTACAGATCACAATATAGAAAATCTCCCCTTAATCAAAATTAGTTCATATTTGTTCAATTTTCCCCTATCAAAGGATTGCCTAAATTTTGCTGCTGTTAAATCCCAAGGTTCGTAATGCTTGGAATTTTGAGATAAGTAAGCATTGTACATATAATACGTTTAGACATGTAAATTTTTTACTATGAAAATGTGAGTTTTAGGCTGCTTTTTTTTACAATAAAATACAGATTGAGATGTAAAAATAACTTATTATTGACACCTGTGCTGTTTAATTAATTGTAGTAATAGATGATTGATACTGTTATTATAGGTACTTAAAATAAACTAATAAAGACAATGTTGTTATTATAGGTTTTTTTTCTGTGTCCCATAAAAAATTTGTACAAAAAATCATATAATAAATATGAAATTAGTTTCAATTTGAAGAAAGTTTTTTTATTTAAGATTTTGTGTTTGTAGTAAGTATTTTGTATGATCTCTGATAGTAGCCATAAAGAATAAAGGTTTGGATAAAAATAAAAAGTGGTAAATTTGAGAAAAATAATCTGTATATATAACAAAGTTTTATAACAAATATTTTAAATTAGAAGAATATATTTTGACATTTTTGCTCAAACAAAGTCTTCCTATCATATTTAAATTTTAGTAAAGTAAATTAATCAGTAGAAAATTTTAAACAAATTAACACCTGATAGACTATATTTTATTGTGTAAAATACCTGGTTGTTTATAACTTTGGTTAAATACCCTGTGTAATTACTCTGGTAAATACCCAAAATTTATAAATACCTGGGTATTTATCAATTTCATTGAAAGCTTAATGATATGATTTTCTTATCAAAAATTTTATATATTTTGGACACAATTAAGTTTTACTTACATTGTCAATCATTTATTATGACGAAAAATTCATTCAATTGAACTTATAAATAAATTAAAATCGTTATTTTCTTTATTTGAGCATGATTATGGTTTCATCCTCTTTAAATTCACATTTCTAATCAGAAAACCTAGTGTTTTTTTGTTTGTGTTTAAATTTATAGTTTTAATTTATCATTTATATTAAATTCACAAACTCAATATGAATGAAGAAAAAAAAAAGAGTTTAAAACAAATTTTTTGAATTACATTTATAACTAGATAATACAGTTACAAATTAAATATAAAAGCAAATAAAGTCGAACAAAATTGTCCTAAATACTATACTAGTCATAATGATAAAAGTTGCGACACACTATGTTTAACACACAAGGGAAAATAAATTATTACTGGTCAATCTCTTTATCATGGACTCACACAATTCTGAACTTTTTAAGTAATTTATTATATTATGAAAATGTACAGAGATAAATCCATTCATGTTCTTACATAGTATCACTGTCATAATCAATATTCTAAGAATAATTTGTATATTTTGTTTTACACTCCACTTTGTATTAGGATTGAGTTTTTGACATCAAAAACCTGGTGCAATTTTTTTTTTTTTTTTTTTTTTTTTGTCATTGGGGACATTTTATTAGGCATTAAATCATACAGAATACTTTTATTATATACTACTCTAATTATGTTCTGTAATATATATCAGCTTTAAAAATTTGAGCCAAAATTATTGTAACTATTAATAACAATGTGGTACTTATAATTCTTAAAGATCAATATTATTTGCTATATGATAACTATTCAGTTTGTGTTACAGATAATGACTATGAATTGTTAAGTATTACATATTAATCTAAATATTTATTTGAATTTTTTTATGTCACAATTTAGACAGATTTTTTAGATAAGTAAAACTAAAGTGTTCACCAATGATTGCCTGATCTCAACTTATGATTTATTTTTGATTCTCAATATTTGTTATTATTTATATGCAGGAGAGCAGAATATATTTAATCGTCTGAAGGAGGTTTTGGAAAAAATTCTGTCACCCATGAGGAAAAAATGGTCTAAAAATGTCTCTTAGTGTAAAACAAGTGTCGCTTTGCAAAATTTTTTATTGTTAAAAAATAACTTGTCAATTTGTGTATTTAATAGTTAAAATTCTCTAATGAAAGAAAACCTTACACTTAATTTTTTATTTTAGTATTAATGAATTTTGTTTTCTATTATTTTTACATATATACGTTTATTCAAGAATGTCGTAAAATTAGTAACTGAATCTTGTTTTTTATATAAATTTTACTTTTCGAAAAGATTTTGAAAAAGAGTTTTTATGCTATAGATAAGATCAAGGCAATTTAAAGAGGAAAAGGACATTTTCCTATAGTGTAAAATGCAGAACCTATTTTTTAGTGAGGTCGGAGAGCTAAATAAATAATGTAAAATTTAGTGGAAATAAAACAGAAATAGTTGTTTTCTCTGAATATTATGTTCTGACTCCCCCAAATATTGAGGGGTATAGACCCCACTCCCTTTTTTCTGGTTGTGACGTTAATGTGTATTCAGTGTTCTCGCTAAGTGTTTTTAGAAGGGCGGAGTGTCTTGCCTTTTTGTAAAAATAAACCATCCCTTAAAAACACTGCCTTTTTATTTATATTCCATTTTCAAAAAATAATTCATTGTTAAAATAATAATTGCAAACTGATAAAATTTTCTGTGTTTATAGGTTTAATTGTGATTACTAAAGTTAAATTTTTTAAGTGATTTTAAAATTATTTTTAAATATCTTTTTTATCTGAAAAAAAAGATGCACCTTTAAATATTTATTTTCTCATAATTTTCAGTATAAATTACAGGAAAATTCTTTCAATTTTTCACTTATTTTGATAATGAGTGAGAACTACTTTTTGAAATATACACATAAAATAGTCTAAGTTTAGTTAGTTTAAAAATTGTTGAAGATCAAATTCAGATATTACACATTTTGATAAATTTTTACAGTGTGAATAGAGTACCCTTTCGAAACTCAAAATGCCCTTTTCTGTAATAAAGCGCAGCGCCCTGCCCTATTTATTCCTAGGGAAAACTCTGGTGTTTTGCTAAAAATTATCTTATCTTGAACCAATTTGTTTGATTTTCCTAATTGGAATTTATCTTTTCTTCATCACAAGTGTGTACTAAGTAGAATTGGCTTCTTTTTTTTTTTAAAAAATTGCAAATTGTTTATTGAATTTGTAATGCTATCCTTGTATATTATTTCTCTATTTATATTTAATTTTGATTCTTTAAATTGATTAATAAATAAAATGAAGTAATCTCAATTTTTACATTTATTAATAATGTTGAAAAATTGCTAAGCAATAACAGCATAAAACATATTCAAAGATTTTAATAATAAAATTGTAATTGTCAATGTTTTTCCATAAAATTTTAATTTCTACTTCTGAAAAGTTAAGAAAAAAGAATAAAAACTTGAAATAGATTTAAAAATTATAATTTTTTTGATCTATTATATCTTGTCTGGCCTGTACATTTTATGATATATTTTATATATAAAAATTTTGTTTATTTATAGTTCATTATTTTTATCTATTGAATGGCAACAAACTGCAACCATGAAAAAGGTAAATGTTTCAATTTTTTGATTTTTTCTAAACTCATAATCGTTTGACTGATTTAGTAAAATTGATTTAAAGAATTTATTTGATATAGGTATCAGGGTTGGAGTTTTTGCCGGCAAAAAGGGGTTTTTGCCAGGACAGTGGTAAAAACCGGCAAAAACTGGTAGAAACCGGCAAAAACCAAATGATCTAAATTGCTGATTAAATATTATTACAAAATACTTGAAACAAATTTAAATCAATCATAAGGAATAACAATTTTGATACATTACATGAAAAAATTATTTTTAACATATTAATAATTAATTAATGGTAATAATTTTTAAAAGATTGAAAGTTTGTGATCTCTTTTCATTTTAGAATCCTAAAATAAATGTTTTTTTACAAATAAATAAATATTGTTATTTGCATAATATTATTATTTATTATAAAAAATTATTATTTGTACAATAATTAACTACACATATTGATAGATATTTTATGTTTTAAATTATAGTTATATTAATTTAAAATAAGTTCATTTCACTGGAAAAAAAAGAATAATCACAAATTTTCCAATCAATAATGTTTTAAACTACTAAAATAATATATTATTACATTATCATTTAATTATGGAATAATAATTTTGTTAATTTTTTTGTAATTATTTATATTTATAGTATATATTTCAATTTTAGGAATAATTTTGTATCAAAAATGTGTTTTTGTCCTCTCATCTTGGAAAATATAGGTTTTTGCTACTTTTTGCCAATTTGCTTGGCAAAAACCTGTTTTTGCCAGGACAGTTTTTACCGGTATTTACCATGGTTTTTTCCACCTGTGGCAAAATCTTGCCAACCCTGATAGGTATTATAAAAAAGACCTAGAAATTCCTAATGTTTATAAATAAGTTATTTTTTGTTTTTCGTAACCGAAGATTTTGTAAAGCTGGGCGGTATTAGTCCCAATAATATAGTTGTCAAATTTTATTCTTGTTTGTAATTAATGTAGTTTCCATTGCATGTAGATCTGGTAGCAGAAATCATCCAGCTTGGCAGTGAGTGCTGCAGATTATTTTTCATCAAAGTTTTCTTTTTAATTTTTAAATGATTACAGATAAATGGAGAGAAATTTTTAAGATGTATCTTAAAACATCAATAAACTTGATTATAATGATAATTAAAAAGCTGAACTGAGCGAAGAAATAAAAGTAAAGAATTTTTTTTCTATTACTTAATTACAAGCTTATATGTCTAGGGATTTATTCCATCATTAATAGTATCATTAAATAAAATTCAATTTAAATAACATAAAGTTTTTGTGTATAATTTTTAAGGACCTTATATTTGCGAAGCAAATGTGGATTTATAAAGATTCTCTAAGTTAATTCTGCTACAGGTCATGTGGGATATTTTTGATTGTGTTTGTAGTTTTGAATAATTAAATCGCAAAATCATACTTTTTTCATACTTTTTGTTCTATATTATAATTAAATCAATTTTTAACTAAATATTACTAATAAAAAGTTGGTTGCAAAATGCAAACATAAAGTTATGTTGAATAAAAATGTTTTGGGAAGACATGATTTAAAATTTCTGAAACCAAATTCCAATTATACATGTATGTCAGTAGAAAAATTCTATCTTCCTCTTATATGAGTTTCAATCTATGATTTTAGTTTCAACTTTGCATGTTCTCAAATATGCTTACTGTTGAAGTATGTAAAGAAAAAAAGTTGAGAAACATTTTTTTTAAATAAAAAATTCATAGTATTGTTTTTAAGTCAGTTCTTAATTGATTATTCTAAATATACATTTCTTTTTTTTAGGAACTTTTCATCACTTTAACAGATAACTCGGACCCTTTCTTTTTATATGATCTTCAATTGTCTGATGATGATTTCCAAAGGTTTATATTGTTTTTATAAATAATTTGCTTAATTGAATTCTTTGACTCTTGTAGTAAAAATATCTGAGCAGTTGTCTAAATGCCACACTAATTCTGAACAATTTTGGTTAATTTTGCACACAGATGGCGCCAGACTTTGCCCGACAGGGGGGTCAAGTCTCCCCCGACAAAATTGCAAAATAGAATTACTCAGACAAATTAATTCAAAATGTTTAAATTAAAAAGCATTTTATACTTTAAAAATTTTTCTCACATCTTTTTTTCAAGAGTGTTACTAAGAAGCTAAAATCACAAATTTTGATACCATTCAAGATTTGTTTTAGTGTAAATTTAAATCTCATTTTTTTCTGTTATCAATGTATTTTGTACTGTATGGTTCAATTTACCACACATTGTAAACTTAAAAATTACTGCCGTAAAAAAGAAAAATTGTTTGCGCAGACACCGCTATTTCAGAAAATTTCCACACTTTTTACTCTCATAGCACAAAAATTATTCGAAAATAGAAAATTTTAATTTCATGTACATTTAACAAAACGTTTAGAAAATGTTTTGATGTGGAAATGTTATTTTTGTGCACGTCGATTGGCTTTTGAATAATTTAAATGTTAAATTCACTTTTCTCTTCTGTACCGTTCAGTTTCAGTTTTGCAAATAAAGTTATAAGTACATTTTTTACAACAATGATTTCTATCTAAAGAAATCATGCCCCGTTTTGTACAAACTTCGAAATGATTATACCCATTAAATTTTTTTTTTTAATTGTTACATTGTATAATTTTACAGACAAGAAAGGATTATTTTAATCGGGGGACTCGATGTTAATATATATTGTAAGGAAATATAGAGAGACTTTTAGAATTTCTCCCTGTGATACCTTTTTTTTTTTCTTTTTTGGAAGATGCTTTTAAGGTGAACATCTTTGGAAAAATGATCATTTCTCCATTTGGGAAAAAGAGTCCATCAGCTTAAAATATAAAATTTAAGCAATATAGCTAAATAAGAAATCTGAAATACTTAAGAGGAAAACTACATCAAACCACCTGATGTGCCTGTCCAATGAGAATGCACTTGTCAGTCATCATCTTCAAATATATTTATACTACTACTCAAATTCGCTAAAGAAGCTGTCTAACATATCCACCTTAGCTTTTTAAATATTTTTCAAAATGAAAATTTTTAGTATGAGACAATTTAAAAATTATCTGAAGCATAATCTTTTTACTTCATCTTTTTACTCTTATGTTCTTTTTCTCCTTACCTTTGTGTTCATTAAAGTCATATGCAAATATATTTACTTTTTGAATACATTTATTTATTTAAATGTTTAGAGCATATTTGTGTAAAACATTGTAAATTTTTATCAGTGATTGTGACAGTTACAGAAATTTATATTTTATTTCTTCATAGATTGAAAAGCAGTCAAAATCTGCTGATGGACTTTTCTGCTTTTCCTCAAACAGTTATACATTTTCTTGAGCTTTGTCTGAATGAAGCAAAAGAATCTCAACCAAAGTAAATCTAAATTATTTAATTTTAGTGATAGAGCAATTGTGTCTTTGATAATCTTTTTTGTTGTTTTTTACCTCCCAAGCATTGAGCCACTTGGATAATTTATGCTGAAATTTCCCTGTAACCCACCTCTTCCTATGTGGGAAAAATTGGTTTCTTTAACGTTGGAAAGTTTGCAGTGCAAAGTTGGGGGGGAGGGACAAACTAATGCTCAAAGTTTAATGCAAGATTTGCAATAAATTTCTTACTTTTTTTAAAATTCTTATTTCGAAAAACATTTTGAATGGTCTATAGCTTTATTATTCCTTTATATTATTGTAGAATTCATTTATAATATGTAATATAAATTTATATATATTTATGTTATGTGGCTCCAAAATCTCAGTTATATCTCTAAGTTGAATCAAATATGCAATATTGCCCTTGTAAAAATATGTACTGTGTGACAATCTGCAAATAGACATTGTATGCGCCGCTTACGTTACTCAACAAATTATATTTAGTTTAAATTGAATATTATTTTTATTTATATCTTGTGATAATAGTACAGCATGTCACAAAACAGCCAAGTCAGTGGCAGGATTTCTGTTAGTAATTTGTATTTCTTTAAAGTTTAAAATTAATCGTCTGCCATTTATTTTACTTCATACTGTGTGGCATCAACGTTCTTTAAATTATCATGTCATATAGATACTGCAGCCACTCGGATCAGTTCTTGCTTGTTCTGTGCTACTGCTAACCCTGATAATTGATGTAACTGCCGAATATGATGTACACTTTGTTTACCAACAGAACCGTTTGCTAGGTGGAAATGATGAGTGCAGGTGATTCAGTGATGTACTTTTGTGTCATGTTTCCTGCTTAAACTGTGAAGGTTAAGAACATAGCTGCCAACTCTATTGCATAAAAATCGAGAGACTCCAGAATTTTGGTGAGAATTACCTGGACATCCGGAAAAAAAAAATTTATTCAATTCTTTTGAATTTTTGAAATTTGTTTTTTAAATATCTGCATAACTACTAAGCTTTTTGAAAAATATTTTATAGACTAGGTAGACTTTCAAAGTTTTGGTTAATTTTGCCAACTTTTTAAAGCACGAGAGAACTGGGACAAAGTGATGATAAACTTCTGAACTTGCAGTGGTGTGGAGAATAAATCAAATATATATACGAGTACAAGAATCATATAATAAAAAGGTTTACTTTACTACCACATGAAGAAACTTTCCCACAAAGCATAGAAAGTTGGCATCCTTACATCCAAATGATTTATCTTATTGTTCAAAGAGGAAACTGATCAAAAAAAAAATCTTGTAATGCTTTATTACCTCACGGTACCTGTTTTGCAGACCAGTTTATTACTTTTTTTTTCTCTTTCTCACTTTTCCGCTCTTCATGGATGTCTTTTTTGGTTTATCTTTATCATTTACCGTATATTCCGGCGTATAACGCGCACCCGTAATTTCTAATTACTTTTTTTAAATTTTAAGATATACTCTTCGTATAACGCGCATGAAAATTTGGATTGTACATGTGCAATATCTCGTCTTTCAAGATTGTAAATGAAAAGTATCTTTCCCTATCTTTTGCAAAAATAAAAGAACTGAATTTGACATGTATGCGAGGGTAGAATTGAAAGAGCAATAATGTGATTCTGGATGGACAAAAATGGTGCTAAATTGTGGGTAAAAAACATCTGGCAAATCCGTCCTGGTTGCGTAAGAAAACCAGAAAGCCTTTTAGAGTGGGACATGTTTAGGTCCCACCTTACAGATATTACAAAAAATTTTTTTAATTATAATACAAGAAAATTTTAATAACTGTAATTGATAGCGAAAGACGAATATAATGAACTATTTATGTAATAACGGAAATCAATGAAGTATATAGATAAAGGTATGTTATTTCTTTAAAATAAAAGTATTTTTCTATATTTAAATTTTTTTAATCTATAATTTTTTATATTCGGCGTATACCGCGCACCCGTAAATTCCAATGTTATTTTTTGTATTAAAAGGGCGCGTTATATGCCGGAATATACGGTAATTTGTAATAAGAAAGAAGAGTCCCTTGCTATCCCTTTTATGCCATTACTGCAAGATTTCTCTTGTATGCTGTAAATCTCACCGTTTGCAAAATCCCCCTATTTTTTATTCTCAAATGTTTGTGTATTAACAACAGTGAATCACTGTTTTATCTACAATTTAGCACTGTCATATTTCGGGTTGATTTGTGAATGTCAACGAAAGCTACCTTTATCTGTGAATCTATACTATGAGTTATGTGAATTACTTCATTCGTGACTCACTTTACTTGAGTTACTGAAAAATAAAGGTTAAATTCAAAGCCCCAAATTCTAGTTTGATTCTAAATATGTGGCATGTCGTAACAATAGATTAGTTCATACTAAAAAGCTTTTTAATTAGAAACTTACAAGCACCTAGTAATTACGTTTTTGGACATAGTTAAAACAATGATATATTCTCTTTTTTTTATATAGTTGCTTTAGTTATTTTAAATACTTCACGAAATAGTCCTGTTAATGTATTTTCCTATTTTTATCCATTAGCTATCTATTACACCTAATCAAAGGAGAAAGAGTTGGAAATATTCCTCCAAGTGCTCAGCTAGATATTGAACAATCATCTGTTTTTAGACAAGTATCACTTTTATCACTTAAGTTTTTCGCTGCAACAGATTCAACTGTCACACAACATGTGACTATTGGCTTCAGAAACTTGAAGGTATAGAATTTTTTTATATAGAACTTGAAGGTATAGAATTTGCTAAACGTTTCCTGTAAGTTTACGTACAATATATGAGCCTTCTAATCCCAGTTGCCATGGCCCCTAGTATTTTAGTAAAATGGAAACTGAAATCAGACTATTTTCTGATATCAGTTTTTAAAACTGAAATCAGACTGTTTTTGATGGTTAAAAATTGGTTTTTGCTCTAAACAGTTGCGAATGCTTGTAGATTCTTGTGTATACACACACACACATATATATATATATCAGTATGACGATCATTGTTGCCTTGAAATATGTATGGAATTCACAAAATAGTAAGGGAAAAGGTTGGGGTTTTTTTGCATTGATTTCCACGCATTTAAAAAAAAATTGTTGTGCTAATTTTGTTGTTCTACTTGTGGAATGGTATTCAAATGCGTAGTATTCAAAAGGAATGACTGAAAGTGTCTGATCCGAAAATTTTTAAGTTTAAATTTCAAATTTACATGTTGTGCTGTCCTGTGTCCATGTACTGTTAGTATGATTGTTAATAAAACATTCTCCTTTAGAATTGACTTTATTTAAAATGTTACAGTGTTTTCACTACAGCGCGAGAATCTCGCATATTTTTTTCTTTTCTCGCAATGAAAAATTATTACCGCGAGAAATTCGCGCATTCTATAAATCAATTTCAAAATTCGCCAATTTCTCGCATTTTGGAAAAAGCTTCGAATTACGCCATTTAGAATAAAATCCGTTTCACTTTTCTTCCTGGATCTTACATTATTTTCAACATCTGCCCCATTATCTAGCCTCCCTATTTACCAGTATTGTTCAGAAACTTTTCGAACAACAGAACACAACCACGGAACCCCTTTCAGAACACATTTCTCTGCAACCACGTGTTTACCGTAGGTAAGGTTTCTTCATGTAAGACGTTCAAATTTTTTATGCACTTATGTAAGATGGACAAATACCTTGTAAAGGCAAAATCTTCTATGATGATGCACCAAAAATATTCAATGCTTTAAAAAATAGAAGACGTTAAAATGTATCATAATTAAAGAAATGATTTTTTTTCAAGAGTTTTTTAGTTTTTTTAGTTTTTAGAAATCTCACTTAACTTTTTGAAATCTCACCCTGTTTTTGAGAAAGGGTGGGAAATTCTCACCCATTTTTTTTCTATGATGAAAAGACTGTGTTATAATTTTTAGATTACAATAATATTTTGTTAGCTATTACTTTTTCTGTTTTGCATTTTTTTATTTATTTATTTTGTTTCCGCATTTTAATGACTATGTTAAATCTATTTAATAATATTGTTTAAGTTTTTTTTTTCATTTAATTTTAATAAATACTAATCTTGGATCATTATCGGGTAATGCACCTAATTAGTTTAAAAATGTTATAGATGATAATTAATATTTTTTATATGTATTTGATAACATGAATTATGTAATTATAAAGTTCAATTTCTTTTCTCTAGTTTGACTACCACATTAAATTTTTGGGCAGCTAAATGAATACACAGGGTGCGTAGCCTTTTTGAAAAGTGCTGAAAGGTGCTTATTTTCAATTTTTGTTTTTTAAAAGCCCTAAAAGGTGCTTTTTTCCATGGATGTTTTTTAAAAGTGCTTAATTTTCCCTTTTCCGAAATGTCATATTTTTCTTTAACACTTTTTTTTTTTGCCACAGTTTATTAAAAAAGACATTGTCCTATTGAACGTTTTCACAATTAATTCAACCCCAATCTATTTCTGCGTACCGCCAGTCTGTAGTGTATGAAAGCACCATTTGTTTTACATGTTTGATCCGCACTTCCGTATACTGAGCTGGATTCAGTGGTAAGGATTTTTTGCTCTCATGTGCAACCCTGCTGCATTTTGCAAGGGATTCTCAATTTCAGACTTCATTTTCTGCCCTCTGTAACAGAATCGAAAAATCTCTCTAATTTTTGCTGATTACGGGGACCAACTAAACATTGTCAATTTTTTTTTCTATTGGTGATAAACCAGATCAATTGTCAAAAACTTGCCAACCTAGCCTAATTATAATATTTTTCAAAGTGCTTAAAAATATTTTTTGAATACTTGAAAAATGCTTAAAAGGTGCTTATTTTTTTATAAAAAATTCGGCTACGCACCCTGATACATAGGTGGTCTTATTGGACCGCTTAATTTTCATTATTGGTGTGTACTATACATATATATATATATATTTAAATTATTTAATATTTTATATTTTTATATAATGTTAATGTTACATTTATTCTTTGCATTTCCTTCTTATGTGATATGTTCATATTGAATACTTTTGTGGCTACTTTTTCAGGAAGAAAATCAGAGATTGCAGAACCAATTGTGCCACCTTGAAAATAATTTTAGGGCAAAAGTATCAGATCTAGAATCAGCATTAGAAAAGAAGTCACAAGAACTTGAAAATGTTAAAAGAGAACTAAATGCTGAAATAGACAAAAGAGAGAGTTGGCATTCTCAAATGCTGAGGGAGGAAAGAGAGAAACTTTTAAATGTATGAACTTTTTCTTTGTTTTAATTCCTTTCTTATAAAGTGGCTGCCAGAAACCCTCCAGCACAGCAACAGGGGCTGCAAATTATTGCAGCATCAAGAAATTATTTTTCTTCTACTTTATATATCTATATAATACATGCAAATGAGGGGGGATTGCAAAGACTCCTTTTTAAAACATCTCTGAACTAGTTCCAGATGAAATTAAAGAAGCTGAACACCACAATATTAGCAAAAAGCAAATTTTTTTCTGTTACTTGATAGCAGACTTAACTGTATAGAGATTAATCAATTTAGTTTCATTGTGTAAAAATGTATTTAAATTTAAACAATAAGAAGTTTTTATATGTAATTTTTTAGGACCTTAAATTTGAAAATGTTATGGCATGTATCTCTGAACTGAATTATTAGTGTCATAATATCTTTCTGACTATTGAGGTCGCAGGCAAACTAGCATAGCAGATTTTCACCAGAAATTCTACTTCCAGGGCTGCCTAATAGTTTTTCCTCTATACTACTAGGTTTTAAAAGTCTTTTTTAGTATCTTAAATTTTTTTTAAAAAATTGAATAATTTTTTTTTTTAATATTTTAGAAAAATAGCTTAAATTGAAAAGGGTCTTCTTGGTGTATGTTTTTCTCTGCTTACTAATTCGTCGAGAGCAACTTCATTTGATAAAATACATTGTTATTTATTGTTTTATGTAATTTGTGACTCGTGCATTGAATGGAAAACTTGAAAATATCGATAAAATGTGCTAGCAAAATATCTTTTTCTTATATCGATATCACACTATTTCTTATGGTATTTAAATAAACAACACAAATGCTAAACCAATAATAATGCAATATGTTTAGAGCTCTTTTATTATAGATAAAAATTAACTGGATGAAGTTCTATCGATTTCTCATCATAGGGTCCAAATTTCAGAAATCAAAAAATAATTATTTTGCATTTTCCTTCTTTTTTTAAAAAAAAATTAAGTGAGCAGCAAATATACAAAAAAGTTTGATTACTGTTTCTGTACTACAAATAATTATTTTATTAACTTCTTCTAAAAACTGAGTCATTCATGCATTAATTCATTATTACCCTTTTTTCTCGTGTCCTTCCCTTTTATTCACTGCGATATCAGAGAATTATTCACAATCATTTTTACCATAAAATTTCAAATCCATTATAACATGCTTTTAAAATATTTTTCAATATACCATGTATAAAAGAAATTAAATTTAATATGAAAATAAAAAATATTCTAAAAGATTACTTAACAAAAATGTTTAAAAACTTACTTAACTAAATAAAAATTATAAAAACCCAGATTTTCTCTTCCCAGATTAAGGTAGATATATAAACTTTTTAAAAACGGATATTTTGTTGAAATCATTAAACCCACTTAAACTTTGTGCAAAAATTAAACAAATTTATACTAATTTTGTTTTATAAATTTGCATATTTTCAAGAAACTTTTTATTATTGCAATCAGTTAAAATATTTGTTTCTTCATGGGCTTACATATTTGTATATCTGATAGTAATTCACTATTTTATTAATTTATTTTTCACAATTTTAGAAACAAAGAGAAGGTGAGAATAGACTTGAAAGTGAAAGAATTGACAGAGAAACGAAACTGAAAAGGGACATAGAACACTTGGAAGCTAGAGTGTCATGTTTAGAGAGATTAAATAAAGTAAGTATTCTTTTATTAAAATTTCATTTTGAAAAAAATATTCAGCAAAAATAAATATATTGAATTTTAATTCACAACTTAAATATATCCAACATGGACTAGCTTTAATTAGGATGATGGAGCCTTATAAAGTAGTCATTATAATTCCATATTTATTTAAAAAAATAATTAAATGTTGCATGAGGTGCATTTTTTAATGAGAAAGTGGCTATAGGTAGCAACTAGGAAGCAATATTTTTAATCCCTATATATTGTTATATTTAGTGGCTTGTGGCAAACTTTAGTTTTGCCCTATGACATGTCCAACTACGATCATGTAATTAGTTTTAAATAGAAGTTTAAACTGGAATTTGTTTATGAAAACTTTTGTTATTGACTTAACCCTTTCGTTAAATTTTAAATACTCTTATTCTCCACTTACAGGAATTAGAAAATAAGAAAACAGAATTAGAACGCCAGTTGAGTGCTCTGCGTAGTCATAATCTGTCTGTTGAAACTGATTTGAGACTAAAAAGTGAGGCACTGACCAATGCAGAAAGGAAGAATTCTGAACTCATTGCTGATTTCAAGGAATCGAGTGGGCGCATAAATCACTTGATGGGCAATATCAAAGATCTAAATGAAACTTTAAAGCGCAAAGAGAAACAAATAGATGGCTTACAAAGAGATCTAGATAATTCTAAGAAGGAAAAGGTAATGTTTTGATAATTATTTATTCTCAGAAATTGAATTGTATGTTATTGTTTGTTTGTTTTCCTACATAGTTATTTTGTTTACAATTCTGCTTTTTTTTGCTCTTAGAAAAAAATAGCAAGTGGCTTAAGTGCTGCAGAAGAGCAGTTGGATAAAGAAAAGAAAGCAAGAAAAGAAGTGGAACATGAGCATCTCAAAGCAATTCAGATTATTGCAAAGTATCAAGACACGGTATGTGAGGAGACTGATAAGGTAGTCTAATTTAATCTAGAGTCTAACATGCTCTATTATTTTTTATTTACTTTTTTAAACTTTACTTTTTTTTACTTTACTAAAAATTTTAGTTGAATGAAACAGTTACTCATTGAATAAAATTTAATTTTCATGAGACCAATTCGATCTTTCTAAAGGGAATTTAAACAGGCAATCAACTGGTTTGCTGTTTCAAATCACTAAAATTTTCCTGGAAATAAAATTATTAACACATGTACTACCTATCTTGAACTAATCAGTGGTATTTTTTAGTAGTCGGTGATATTTTTTAGAGTAGCATCTGCTGACTTGAGATCTGCAGAAAGTCCATTAATGATTGAAAAGTTAGTGCAAGACCATGCTCAGGGGAGGGGAAGAGACAGTGACAATTGCCCCTAAAGGAGACCCGGTTGAATTTATTTACAAGAATTGAAATTATTGTTTTATTAATTGCAGAAGGCTTTTTTTTATATGTGTTTGCAATGTTCTACAATTTTTTAATGAAAAAATTCTTCAGATTTAGTTTTAAAAAAATTTTTTAATTATGTTCTTCAGTTGATCTTTTGAGCATGAGAAGTCTGCAATACAATGCAAATATGAACTATCTCCGGGAGTGGAGATCATTTTGAAGTAAGGAGAACTATGAGCAACTTTGAGGGCCAAACAGTTCCATAGATGCCCGCCATTCATGTCTGCGTGTTCCTCACACAAAATGCAGTCGGGGTGTCAGCAAGTTTAATATGATGCAAGTGTGTCTGAAGGTAGTCATGTCCAGTGAGCAATGGGAAGGATGAGACTCCAATAGCTCTAGGAAGTGTTTTTGTGAGACAAGATGTTAGAAAGCCCTCCCACGATTTACCAACAGTTTCATCTCTGTTGGAGGTTGCTCGGTGGCTTTGAATTTTTTGTTTGATTTGGATTTTGACGTTTCTCAGTTAGTGGGGACACATGGGGGTCCAAGAAGGATGCCTCTTTGGCGAGATTATCTGCATTTTCATTTCCCCATAAAAAAAACATCTGGGCTCTCATAAGCAATATCTGGGAATTGATTGAAGTATTCTTTTCTTACCCGTTGATAGTAGAGCGTTAATAGCAGTTTTACTATTGAATTCAATGGCTGTAGGTTGAGGAGCATAATTTGAGATAGTGTGTATTGCAGCATGACAATCAAAGAAAAAAGACAAAATTCTTCTCTGGTGTCTGCAAGATCTTCTCAAGAGCCAGGTAAATGACAAAAATTTAGCTGAGTTAAGACTGAGTTATTGAAATTATCTGAGTTAAGACTCAAAGGCTCTTTAAGTTGAAAAAGTCTGAAGAAAGAAACACCAGCTCCGGCTCGTCCAGTTGTTTGCTCAGCTTAGCTATCTGTGCAGATGTGTACCCAATTGTTGCTAGGGTATCTTTCATTGATGGTGGCAAAAGCTTTGAGTCCAGCCGATTCAATAAATATAAAAAATAGCAAACAATTTGTTTTTATTTAAAATGATTAAGAAATTATAAATTAATGTTTTAGTATATTTATGAAAACTGATAATTCAAGAATCAAAGGTAAACCATTGTTTCAGAAAGTCTTCATGAAAAAGTTTACAAAGTATGAAAATTTAACTTATTGTGTTTTGTTGGGATGAACCCGTAGCGGATTTTGTCTTGGGGCCTATAAATCCTGTGCCCTGCATTCAGTTTGTGTATTTTGATGGGGAGTTTTTATGTATGTATATGTTGCACAAAATTTATAACAATTCTGAATTTTATAATATTACTCTAAAGAGCCACAAAAGTATTAATTTTTTTCCTAACTATTTTAAAATTACAAGAGCTGCTGCTTTTATTTGCTCCGAAACTAATTTAGATTTCTGATCAACACTTTTACAAAATACCAAACACCCAACTGTTTCAATGATACTGAATAACTTTATTTCATATTTTCAATGATACTGAATAACTTCATATGAATTAATTGTTGCCAATTTTACTTTTTTTTGGATTTTTTTATTCATATCGGAGAATATTGTTTTATTTTTAAATGTATTGTTTTCTTAACTTAAAGCTTTTACTTTTGACAGAACAAAGCATTAATCAAAAAAATAACCAAGCTTGAAGGAACTTCTAATAAGCAAGAGCAAGAAATTCAGTATCTTGAAAACGAACTTAAAAGAGAAAGTAACACAAATCAGAGACTAGCTATAGAAGTGAGTATTTAAATTTTATTACAATGCGCAATTCGTTACGTATTTCATTTTATTTATTTATTTAATAATGAACTTATCTACTTTTTTTAGATGTGCTTTTCCAAGCATAAAAAGTGTAAAACCGATAGTATAACCAGGGTTTTCGGGCTCAAGCTGAGCTAAAATGAAAAGAAATACCAGCTTAAAAAAAAGAAAGCAACCTTTTTTACGACAAAAAATTTTCGCAAACTGAGATAATACAAAAGAAGCACTATATTGGTAAATATTTAAAGAGGCTTGATTGGATATTATGGACAAAATTGAACAGCAGCTTTGTGCTTTCAAATCATCTAGGTTTAAAGAACCAACTTAAATTTTAATTAATTTCCCATCTGTGGTAACCAAATAAATTTTTAATATTATTTTGGATAAATTTTATAGTTATGTAAAAAATTCTTGATCCCTGATCAGTAAAAAAAAAAAAAAAAAAAAAACTAGTGTGTGAATACCATGGCTTGACATAAATCCTAAAGTCTACGCAGAGGAGAAGTCATTTAGAAAAGGGTTTATTCTTATAGCTTGGAAGGCGGGGACTTATGGGTGCTTATTTTCGATTATTTTTGTTTCATGGGGTATTTTTAAAAAGTGCCTAGTTTTCCCTTTTCGAAAATGGGATTTTTTTTTTTCTTTACAGGGTATCTGTGCACTTGAAAAGTCATGAAAAATCATGGAAAGTCATGAATTTCGGTACTGAACAAAATTTGTCATGATTTTACCTATTTTTTTAAAAAAAAATCATGTATTTAGGTCGTCAAAAAATCTAATTTTTAAAGTGGAATACCCCCCCCCCAATTCCATGATGCTCTGAATATCTGAATTTGTAACAAAATCCCCACGCACAGTCATATTTGATTAAAATATAAAATGTCTATCATGTTCTTTAAAATTTATGTTCTTTCAAAAAATAAACAAAAAAACATAATTTCTAGAGCGAATTATCTTTTCAACTTCTGCGATTTCAGAATTTTTGATGTTATTTATTTTATTTTATCAATTTAAAATTCTAGCTGAAGCAAGCCAGTCATTGGCAAATTTTTTTTGTTCCGAATTGAGAACAGAAAAATCCGGAGTACTTCTTTCCTTTATTATAAAGAAGAAAAGTATCTTTAGAATATAATTCTGCTGGAAAAAAAAAGAAGAAAAAATTATTTGTTTTTGTATTTTTTTTCCAGCTATTTTATTGCTTTAACTCTTTCATTACACTGTTGTTTAAATTTAAGATCTAAAAATATGAAGATGCGGAGTGTACCAGTTTTGGTTATACCTATCATTTCAATTAATGTTATTATAATGCTTTTTTTTAATTTATTGTTGTGTTTTTTTTTTTCGGAGAAAATAGTAATTTCGTTAAGTCATGAAAAAATTGAAATCAGTCATGAATTTGAAAATCTAATATGTAGCTGATACCCTCTCTTCACCATGTTGAGTTTCACTGCGTATTTTGCAAAAGCATTGTTTTCAAATTGTTCTATTCAACATTTTACATGATGAAATACTTGGGAATCCGCATGTGCGTTTACTGGGCTTGGTTCACTGAGATTCTTGCACTCTCGTGTGCAACTCTGCTGTATTTTGCAATATATTCTCAATTTCAGACTTCATTTTCCACGCTGTGAAATCGAACAGGAAAATGCTGGCTAGTATAATCAAGAAAAGGGTTCTTTGTCAGAAAGTAGTTATTTTATCATGATCATGTAAAGTCTTTGAAAATTATTTTGCATTTTGTTAATTTATATAGTGCTGAAAAATATTTTTGAGTGCTTAAAAAGTACTTAGAAGGTGCTTATTTTTGCTGAAAGATTGGGCTATGCACCCTGGAAAAGCACCACACAATTAACAGGCCAGTTTTTTGCACAAAAATCGGCGCTCTCACCTGTTGCATCACTATTTTGTGACTTCACCACTGTACATAAGCGTAGCACATAATCAGTGTTAATTATTAAAAGCAGTTTCATTTGAATTCTGAATTTTTTTTTTTTCTCGGAAGACCAATATATTATTTTGTATATTGCTTACAGATATCTAGATATTGTTTGCATATACTGTATATTGAACGTTTTAGAATCAGAGATCATTCAGAGTGCGTGTAATTATATACTTAAGTTTCTGTTTTCAAAACTTGGGGTAATTGCAACCGAAGGAAAAATAATCTCAGTTATAGTTGTGAGTTTAAAGCATCCATTTATTATAACTTAAGTGTAAATGCTTATATTAGCATTTTCTCTTTTTCATTAAAGTATTTGATGTATGCATTTAACAGATCAAATTCAAAACTAAAACCCTTTGAATTTTGTTGGTTGTTGTCTATCGTTGTTTTAAAATCTTTATAATTAAAAATGTTGTATGTGACACATTTTTTAAAAAAAAATAATCAGTAACACAACCATAAATTTGTTCCATTTTTTAATGAAAATTTAGAATATAGATGTTTATCAAAACAATTATTTGCAGCATTTATTGTGAATTTGGCCTTATAGATGGTCTATCCATTACCACCCTTTATTAATGTCTTTAGAATCCTTTTAGACTTTAAGTCGTGATGAATTAATTGGCAAGGTAAAAGCGCATGAACGATTATTTGAATTATAGAAAAGAAATAACTTTGCATTTTCAATTTAATCTCCTTACAAGCATAAAATAAAAAAAATTTGATTTAAAAAAAAAAAATTAAACTTATGTTTGTTTTATTTTCAACTTTCAGATAGAGCAGATTAGAGTGTATCAAGAAACAATAGGTAAACTTGAAGGAGAAAATCGAAAACTTAACTTGTGTGAGTTGTAATTTTTGTTTTATTTATTATAAAATGTTAAATGTAATTTAATTACAGTAAAAGGGAATTATATTTATATAAAGGATTATATTCACCTATTAATAAGAATTTATTTTTCAGATAATAGTGAAATTACCAAGCTGTTACACGAGAATAATCTAATTCTTGAATATAGGCCTCCTCCATGCTTTGCAGAAAACTTTCCTATTTGTGAAGTAGTTAAATTTTTCTTTACATTCTATTATATCTGTATGTATCTGTAAACTATCGCCTTTTTTTTTTTTTTTTTTTTTTGCAAAAATTTGAACAAAAAAATTTGTTTTTCATTTTCTAAAAAGAATTACTTGTTTTAATGCTTTAAAAGAATGCATAGACTATACAAACCAAAAATTAAAGAAAAATATAGTATATTTTGTAATATATCTTTAAGAAATTCTTGATATGTATGAAAACAAAATTATGCAAATATATGTAAAAACTAACTAAATCTTGATGCAGATAGTTCCTTCATAGATTTGTGTAAATTTTTTCCATGTAAATTTCTGAATTTAACAATATTAATGTTTATGTCGAACAATATTTTGAAGTTCTATATTAATATTACTTTTTATTTTTATAGTAAAATGTATATAGCAATTTTTTTTTTCATCCTTTATCTTACTAATATTATATTTATTTTTTAGGCAATAAATGGTAAAGCTTCTGGTGATGATTTGCATGAAAAGGAAAACTCTCCTCTACCATTCAGTGCTGCTCAGTCAAAATCAATACCAAGGTGTGCTTTATATATAAGTAACATAAAAAGCTTCAATTTAATCTTTTTATGTTAGCTCTTTTCTGAGTATTCTTTTATTTTATTATTCTAATCAAAATACTTTCTCACACTTTTAAAAGCCACATCCTGTCCTTAAATCTATTTTTGGCACGAGTATGCATTTAATTAAAAGCAGGACATTTTTCCCTCTAATATTCGTGGAAATCACTCGACCTATTTCATAAACCAATAGTAATTTCTAAGATTTCCCTCTTTTCCCTAAATAGAGACATTTACGGATTTTACTTTGCAAGATTTTCCCTAACATGTAACCGAGGAGCGCAACTTTTCGTGTACTTTTTCATGACTGCTGTGTCAAATAAATAAATTTGGTACCCTCTTTCCTTGCCTAAGACCTGTTTTAATCCTTCCACTAGGTTGTGACGTTATATATATACTTTACAGGGCTGATTGTGCTCAGGAAAAAATCCGGATTTCCGGAATTTTTGCTAACAGTGATCCGGAAGTTTCCGGAGATCGAAGGTCCAGACGTTTCAAAAAATCATTGATCACAGAAGTTTCCGGAAATAAAATTTTCAAAGGTGGAACTTAAAAACATAATTTACTTTATTTGTTTGTAAGGGAGAGCCATAGATATAGTTTATAAGCTTATATTCATGATTAATATTCATTTTTTATCAGTAATTAGTTGTTATAATCATAAACTCAAGAAAGAAAGACATATTTGTAAATTTCAATTACTTCTCTAGGTCATCATAGGTATGTGTAATGGTATAGGTATATGTAAAATTTTAATTTTAAGTAAACTAAGAAATATTGAGAAAAGGGAAGGAAAAAAAAAACCTTGTTTAAATTTTTTCTAATTTTTCAATTCAAACTGTTTTTTTTTTTAACTCAAGAAATTTTCCGGAATTTTGACTTGGGCTCACAATCACCCCTGGCTTAATTTAATCATTACTTGATATTTCTTAGCTTGAGTAATGAAAGTTTAACAAGTTTTTTTGATTAAAAAACAATATTTTAAGATCGAAATTTTTAAAAAACATATATATATTTATTACTCTAGTCTGCATTTTTTTATCTTTACATAATACAAAATATTTTACATTCTCTTTCATTTTAACGATTTCCAAATTATATAGTTCAGAGTTTGAACTTTATTAATGGATGATATTTTCTGAATTCAGCGTCATTGCCGTTAGTTATTCATCAATTTAATTTCCAGTCCATTTTGAACCAATTTGACTTGACTAGTTTACTGTTTTTAACTCTGATTTTATGACTCATAACATTTCTTGTTAAATTTTAAAAAATTTCTGGAGGGGAGATGCTCATCAATACAAATAACCGTTAATGCGAATGACTATTAAACCAAGGAAGTTTTTCTCGACTCATTTTTCATTTCAAATAAGTAAGCATACATATTATACTGAATAATAAAGAAGTATTAGAGATTTGCTAAAAATAAAAATTTTAACTTTCAAACTTCTTTTTTCTCTTTTGTTTAAGGAAGAAAATGATTAGATATCCTCTCATTTCTGGTGTCTTGCGTAAAAGTCGCAAAAACTGACTTAAGTATGAATTAAAAATTAGTGTCAAGTAAGCTTCAAGTTAGATCTTAAGAGTTAATTTTGTAAAATTCACTTACCAAAGAAGTTATTTTCACTTTTTGCTTACAATAAAAATATTTAGACTTTCGGATATTTTATTTTTTCTTTCTGAAAATTAATCGAAATGTGTTACAAAAGCACGTACGATTGTAAGTTATGAGTTGACGGCTCTAAGGAATTTTTTTTTATGATGTTCGAAATTCAAGTTTTCAAAAATTCAGTGTCTTGTAGCCAGAATAATTTTTAACTAGTTCATTACAAAGCAAATAAGAAGCAGTTAAAAATTTAGGTTTTATGGCAAACTGTTCCCCACCCCTAGAATTTTTTTTTAAATTCAAAAGTTTTCAAAGTTTTCAATTTCGAGTTTTCAAAAATTCAGTGTCTTGTAGCCAGAATAATTTTTAACTAGTTCATTACAAAGCAAATAAGAAGCAGTTAAAAATTTAGGTTTTATGGCAAACTGTTCCCCACCCCTAGAATTTTTTTTTTAAATTCAAAAGTTTTCAAAGTTTTCAATTTCGAGTTTTCAAAAATTCAGTGTCTTGTAGCCAGAATAATTTTTAACTAGTTCATTACAAAGCAAATAAGAAGCAGTTAAAAATTTAGGTTTTATGGCAAACTGTTCCCCACCCCTAGAATTTTTTTTTTAAATTAAAATTTTATGTTTATATTATACACCAAAGTGAACCTAAATATTGCTTAATAGGAACAACTGCTCAAATTGCTCCAAAAGGAAATATCTGATCCAGCAATTTTTTGCCAAAATTGAATCAAGCTGCTCTAAATTCTAATATTACTTGAGTAAAATGCAATATCACCATACTATTATGATCGCTAGTGGTACTGATGGTGGTAATTTTGGCAATCAGTACCGATTGACCTTGTTGCAGAATGTTTTCAGGCTTTCTGTGTCAAAACTCTCTAGCACTAATATCTTTCTGCAAGATACTTTCAATAATAACAAAGATGTATGTTACTAATTCAAGGTAACAATAGCATTGTGTTTACAAAATCAAGATAATTTTTTATTTGAATATGTAATATTTTTCTCATTCTAATATTATGGCGATATTTGCGCATTTTTCAAATCATCATCACTTTAAAATATAATTGAATATAATGAAATTTGTGGCAGTAATTACCGAAAAACAGATTGACGACGAAATCATGCTAAACGTACTCTTCAGAGAGGGGTTACTCAAATGCATGTTTCGTTCACGATTTGATTGTTGTTATAAATAATCTCATAGAAAAAGTATATAGTTTTAGAAACTATGTGGAAATCAAAAGCAATATCTGCCAAAAAAAAATCTATATAATCATTGCCTTAAAAAGTAAATGATCAAATGCACAATTTGAATTTCCCATATCTAAAAGCCATTTGAAAATCACTGTCAATAAATGTGGAAAATACAATTGAAATAGATTTACGATAGCAGCATAAATTGAGCGCTTCAAAAAGTATTTAATTAAAAGCGCGATTGAAATTTTATGTGTACATTTCTGCAGAAAAGTAAACAAATTTTTTTACTTCCCAAAAGGAAAATCTTCCTGCAAAAACTCTGTAAAGTTCTGCTACAATGTCGCCATGTCGCTGCAATTTTACCATTGGGTTGATTGAAACAAAAAAAATTAGCTATGTGTATCTACTAAATAGCAAAATTAATTTAGAAAAGGTACTTATTATGTTAGGAGAAATATAAAGAACTGACGTACCATTTTTTATGTCAATGATGCTTACTTAATTAAGCTAAGTACTAATTGAAATTTGAAAGAAAAAAATCTGTGTACAGAAAAGTAAAGTTAATGGAGAAATTGCTATTATTATCGCCAATGATAATTAATTTTAGTATTACATCACTATTGGTAACTGCTGCACTCTTTATATGTAGCAAGTCTATTAATTCAGGTATAAAGTATTATATCTATATATTTGATTCTTATTAAAACAGCATCAATACTGTGAGCAACTTTATTGGAGAGATGTGTTTTCACTGCCCCTCTTAAAGAATAAGTACTGGAATAAAATGTTTGAAATTGGTTAATTTTGAGTATCATTGAATGGGCTTCAAGTGACAGCAATCTGCCAAATACTGAATCAATTAATGAGCATAAAAGCACACAAAAACGAGATAACAGTTGACATGTTTGAAGGGCATCCAAAATAGGCTCCATTGATGGATTGAATATAACGAAATAAAAATGATTTGAAAAAATTTTAAGTTACCAACGAACAATGGAAAAACAAAGATAAAGAACAAAAACTAGAAAAACCAGAGGAGGCGATAGAGAAAAAAGATGAAACACCGAACAAAAAAAAGAAGGCACAAACAGTGGCTAAAAGGCAAATCAGGGTAAAATGCATTTCCTTGCGCTATGGTAAGATGGGGTGGAATTAATGTCGTTAACGAGAGAAATTGAATGCTGATTACCTTGTTAACGACGTTAGTTCTTCCTCGCATCTCCATAACGCATGGAAATACATTTTGCCTCCAGGAGACTTTTTTTCCCCATATTTCATCTTTTTTCTCATTGGCCTTTTTTTCTAATTTTTGTTTCTTACCTTTATTTTTTCCATTTTTCGTTAGCAACTTTTTGCTTTTTTCCGAATCATTTTTGCTTTGCTATATTCACAATCACATCTGTCAAGTCTTGAAAAGAGACAACTATTTTTGATGCTCTTTGAACATGTCGACTGTCATCTAATTTTTGAAGCGTACGAAGTTTACAATTGTAGTTAGTAGAAGTAATATGTCATATCTATGCTAGTTTACAAGCATATAACTAATAAATAATTTGTAATATGTTTTTAAGCTGACATAAGTGCAAGTTTTTTTTTTATTTAATCTTAAAGTTATATACAGTGAAACCTCCTGTTATGGACACTCCTGCAAAACGGACGCCTCTCAATACGGACATATTTTTACTTCCCCGGGAATCTTCTATGAATAAACCATTACGTACATTCCCCGCAAAGCGGACACTCCCGTAACCAGACGCGGACAGTCATTTTGGTTCTGAAACGTTGTTTTTTATCTCTACAAACCGGACACTACTTTTTCTAAATAAATTGCAAGCTAAAAAAATTCAAATTTTCACCATTTTTAAAGCATGTAAATAAAACTTTTTGCCTTATCCATAACTAAAAATATTGTTAAGCTATTTCACCACCGAAAAATCAATCTTTCTCCTGTCACCTTGCCTTATCTTTGTAAAGAAGGGAGAAAAAATGGTACTGCACTCCTGAAATAATTCTGACATCGGCATCTTTTGATCTTTTCATCTGGACCACACAGGTTATGAGACCCCTCAAGTTGAAATGACTCTCTCAATGTTTCTTTCCCATTGAAAATTTCTTTATTGAACCTAATAATTGAAACGGATTGAGGACAGTACGCTCCTATTTGGTATCATATCTCTAACTTGAGTATCTATGCTAATAGGAAAATTATATTTATTTATCTGTAGCTACATCCAGAATTATGTATTTATATCAAACTTCGTTATAAATTCTTTTTTATCTTTCTTATTGTTTAAATAAATATTCTTGTAGATATTTACAGTATCCTTGTAGATATTATTCAATTATTTCTACATCTTTGAGAATATTCTAAAAACAATTTACGGTGTTAAATTTCGTTATTAGGGTACCCTTCCCGTAAACGGACAAATTTTTTGGTCCCATGAACCTCCGCTTAACGGAGGTTTCACTGTACTTTCATTTCTATATTTCATATTTGAAAAAAAAAGTCATTGAAACAAGAATTCCATATGACAAAATGTTGATTATCTCTTAACCATTCAAAAAAATTAGCAGAATTTTTATAATTTTCCATTTAGTGATTGGTATGTGTGACTCTTGTAGATTTTTTTGTGTGATGAACAGTTAAATTATTCACTAAAAAATTAAATTCAGCTATAATGATTATTGTTATGATTTTCTCAGACTCAACATTTCTTTTCTTAAAAATAGATTACAACCGGAGACAAGACAAAATGGAACGAATCTGCCTGGATATTCCACCAACTTACCAGTTTACAACTGCAATAGTCTGCAATCAGAAACAAGACAAATGAATATGGGTGTTTCTAGAAATTTAGCTGACTCTACTCCACAAGCTTTAAATGCCAAAGTCTCTACTATTATTGCAAGTGATAACAATGCAAATCAATCTAACTTAGAAATAAATTCCAATGGTTTGAGCTCTGAATTTCAAGATCTTAATATCTCAAAACATAGCACTGCAAGAAAGCAAACTAAATCTGTAAAATCACGTCTTCCCAGAAAGAATTAATTTCTCTATATTTGAATAAATTATTTTGAATTTTTCCAGTTCCAGGTATGTTTGTTATTTGTATAATGTAAATAATGTGTTATTTTTTTGAAGAAGAAAAAATTTTATTAATTGTATATATTTTATATGAGATTTCTTTTTATTGTAAAAATAAAAGATATATTCTGTGAATACTTAATAATTGTTGTTTATTTTCATTTCAAACTTTTTTAAATGCTTTAGAACACTGCTTGTTAAGTTTTAACCTGGTTAGAAACTTTTTTGACTAATTTTTTTTTCTGTGATTTGTTAGCGTATATCTATCTATTTTTTTAAAAAATGTTTACTCTTTTCATACATTTAATGAAAATAAATATTTCTTTTTCCCACACAATTCAATAAAACAGTTGTGAATAGATTCTGTTTTAACATTCAATACTTAATCAGTCTCAAGAAGTACAGTCTCAGTACAGGTACTTTTTCATCAAATGTTTCATAAATATTATTTGTGAAACAAAAGTTATGTAGAGAAATGTGAAATGAATTTATCCTTAAACTCCCAAAAGTTATTGCTAGACGAAACTAAAAGTAGTTTTAATAATTTTAACATGATTTTAAAGATTAGTTATTTATCACTGGAGTTCAAATTAAACTGTAAATGTCCTTAAAAAGCAAGATTTATTATTTTTGAGTAAAAATGTTAACCACTTCTGTATAAACTCATTTTTTCATATATCTCAAAAATACTCAGAGTTATTTTATAGCTTTAGGTCATACGATCTCTCATACATATCAATAAAGTTTAAAGGTGTGAGAGACCGCCAATAAATTCTTAACGAAAGACTTTTTATACACCCTATGCCAAAAAACTGCAGCGATATGTTGCAACTTGTATAAATTATTTTGGTTAGCCTATTCATCAACTGCATTAAATTTTGTAAATTTAGGAAATTTAAACATTTTCATAGAAATATTTTTTAAAAAAAAAATTCTTTATATGTATACATTTTTTTCACTTAGTTTTCTTACTGTAACGGCAGAAGTTTTCAATAAAATTAAGCAAACTTTCAAGAGTAATTTTCAAATAATAATTAAAAATAATTTTTAAAAAATTCGTTACAATACTATATTATTGTAATTGTTCTATTAAATAAGATTTATTAAAAATGACATGCATTATATAGGGCCATTCCTATTTTGACACAGGCGATTGAATGCAACTACAGTCAAATCCCGCTATAGTGAACCTTCAAGGAACCGAATTTTTGGTTCACTGTAAGCGGGAGTTCACTATATCCGTTACGCAGGCAATTTAACTAATGGTTCCCAAACTCCTCCCTTTTATTACACATCATTAAAATAAATGACTGAAAAATATTATGTAGTAGCAAAAAAAGTGTTTTTTTTTTTTTTTCATTACTCTTCGTCTTGTGTACAAAAAAAAATTAGTAATCTCTAGCTCATGAGCAATCCTCAACATGTTCAACAACATTATGGAAACACTTCCCGACTCTCAGATAATTTTTCCTTAATTTCTGTTATTCCGCTTTTTAAACCAGTCTAACCTGCCATTCGAGTACATAAAAGTGATCTCATAAAATCGCTTAGCAAATTCATCGACATTTGTCCAGATACTGGAAGATTGCGGCTTCTTTGAATGTTGAACCACTTCAGTAATGCTTCTTCAATATCCTTGTGATCTGCTTTTTTCTGCCATTTAAATTTTTTTCATTAGCAGAAATTGTTAATTGCGTATTTTTCCATATGTTACGAACTGTAGATTTGGATAGTTTATATTCCCTGCAAATATCAGCTTGATTACACCCATTTTAAATTTTTCTGATTATGCCCATTTTATCATCAATGAAGAACGTTTTACGTTTAATGCTCGCCATAGTTAAATTTGAGACACTTGTTTGCAGGATTTTTTTAACTGAACTGAGAGCAAAAAGGAGTTGAAATGAGGGCCTTATCAATGCATATTAGTGTTCAACCCTTTGACCAAAAATGAATAATTACTCATTCCATCTGACAGAAAATTGATCCCACTGACACCTTACAAATGCATCATCTGCCTGGGTTGGAAACATCTGCTTGGTTTGTTTAGGGATGGGAAAGTGAGATGAAAGAAGCAAACAAGAAAAAATGTTTATCGCTACATTCTCCTCTATAGATGGCCTAGAAAATCGGTATATGTATTTATTTTGAGGTAGAAATTTCAGAATTATTACAACAAAAAAATCAGTTGAAGACAGAAAAAAGTTAATAATTATATCCAACTTCCTCACTTTTTTGATTCACAATATCCATAAAAAATAACATCCGTGTATAGCAAGGCACGGGAAATTTTTTTTGTACTCCTAGCGATGTTTTTTTTTTTTTAGCACAAATAGGGTTGACAGCCTGCTGGAGCTCCTGAACTCACTGAATTTTTTTCTCTTAAAAAATAAAAAATTTTGAATTGCAGATTTGAGTTACCACTTTTTAATTCATTCAATTTGCACAGATTCCATTTCGTTTCTTGGTGGCTTTTTCAATGGTTATTGCTACAAAATTCCGCATGATTTTAAGAAACCCAATTTTTATTATGATGCGTGAGTTTATGTACAAGTATGTATATATATTTGCTTGCTAAATCAATTATTGATAAAAGGGAGAACAAAATTTAGAAAAATGAATTCTAGTCATTAAAAGTGTTTAATTTTCTGCAAATATGCTAATTTTTTTTACATAAAAATTTAGTGCTAGAACACTAACGTTTATACAAGAATTATTATATTTGCCACCAACTTGAGTAAGTGGATCATGGTATATATGGCATTGTGTCATATAATAAAATTTAAGTCATATTTTTGATGAATTTTCGCTCTTATTTTTGCAATTTTTTTCATGCATGAGGCTACTAAAAACAACTATTTTGTTCCTTTTCTGTGGCAACCCTGTATTATGTAATGTTTTCCTTCTTTATATTTTCGCATTTTAAACTGGTATTTCGTTACTAATTAAAAATTACTCTAAAATTTTTTTTCAGTTTTAATGAATATTTCTGAAGTTATATATGACGTAAGGCAAAGAAATATCCACGAGTATTTAAGCTGGATTTGTGGAGTTTGGTGCAACTATTGGATAGGATAACTAAAGTAATTTATACAATTTGCAAGCTTATCGCTACATTTTTTGTTCGTAATTTATTGCTGGTTCATCACACCTCTTAAAGCTTTAAACTTTATTGTTATGTTTGAAAATCTCATGGCCTACACTTAATATTTTTATAAAAACAATTTTTTTCATGAGAAATATTAAAAGATTAGTTAACATAGAAGCGTTTCCATGATTTTGTCCAACTCCTGTATAAAACAGCGCAATACAGGTTCATTATAATGTTACATGAAATAAGTGTTTTATGATAAAATAACAAAAAAGGAAAAAAATTACTCCTGAACATTTTGTATATAAATTTTAATGAACACAATAACTTCTAATATTATGAGTATTATATTGGATACATACAGAATCAACTCGGTAGTGTACAATAGTAAAATCTTTCTTAGAAAACTTATGTTCTAAATGATACAAATCAGAGAGAATGGGAAACAAAGAACTACTTCTAAAAAATTTTTATCAATAGCTTATTGCATGTGGTATTGTGAGTTACTATATAAAATTTAAATTTCTAACAGAAATTTTACATTTATGATTCAAAGCTAAACAAATAATAAGAAATGGAAGAAAAAGCATAGGCGTCGCAGGTGTCCAAAGTTTGAGGGGAGCGAAATTAAAGTACAATCAACACTAAATTAAAAGATTTGAAATTCAAGTTATTTTTGAATAGGCTTTTTTTTTGGGGGGGGGGGGATTTTATAGCGTGTTGGTATTTCCTAAAAATACTCCCCTTTAAAACTTAAAGTGCGTAATATTCCAAGAATTCGCTTTAAAAACCTCTTTCTTCCACTTAAGGTTGAATTTTTGTTTAATCAATGTTTTTTTGGTATTAACAAATTTTTGCTGATTGATTTTTTTTAACCAATCAACAGAATTGCACCTTTTAAAAAAGTTGGAAAATTAAGGCTAAATAACGTTAGATAATTATTTTCCCTAAATAACTGGATAGTTGTTTCTCCCGGAACATGACTACGAAGCACTCTTCTGTTACATAATCACCAAAACATCGAGATCTTTCCAGTATTCGAGGAACTCATCAAGATTCTAGAGATTCATCAACTGTCTCGGAAGACAGTTAGGCTCTTCGTTTCTAATGTGCCACTTCTTAACTAACTAACTTATTTCTTCCATCATACTTATTTTATGACCCATTTTTTGGGTTTATGATTAGCAGCACGAAGCTCAACTCCATAGCCTTGTGATTTTGAAGACAACCCAGAAAATAACAGAACTTCTGGATCAAGTATAGGAACAAATCAGCCTTCGTGGAAGATTTTTTGATGACCTTATCCGCATTTATTTCATATAGAGAGAAAACCTCCCACGGTTAGCCCGACGACAAGGGAACATTACTACCCATAATTCGTCGACCACTGAAGAACCTGGGGCACCGCATTGTGCTTTATTTCTTATGCTACCGCTACTCCCTAAATACTTGACTTTGACCTTCATATTTGCAGCTCTAAATGCAGCAGCTCAATGAGGTTTTCGATAATAATAATAGCTTCTGTTTTAATGCACGCTATAACAGTAATGAGAATCAGGCGCTCAATCCAAGTATACTCCACGCCATGGCTGAACATGTTTACTCATGTTCTTTGGGTCCTTTTTGTTTCAATGAAGTCGATTTGAAGATGGGAACAATTTGTGTACCAATGTTTCCTGTAAGAAGTCATATTTCGCGACATATGCCTAGACACATTTAAAAACTCCTTCTGAGCCTTCCAGTTAGTGTGTGAAAAAAAATACAAAATTTATTTAAATAATCTCTTAGAAAATTAAATAATTTCAAACATTTAACTCGATTGCAAATGCTTGACTGACGGTGATATGAACTAGGTTTGTCGTAAAAAGTTAAGCGTTTTATTTGGTAAAATTAACTTCTATAATTAATTATTTATTTTAAAATATGGTTAGCAGAGAACATAACCCTTTATTTAAAAAAAATTAACGAGGATCTTCTAGTAAGCTAAAATTCTCTTTTATTTCTCAATTCCTTCATACTTAATCTATAAAAGACACATCTGTAGTTACAAAATTCCAGTTTAAATTATTAGGTAACTTGATTGGTAGCAAAAGTTAATATTGTTTAAATGAAGGTAGTTCTATGTATTTTTCACTTGTCTTTATACATAATCATATAGCGTTAAAAACATTCTCCCAACTCAAATCAAGATTGATTAAAAATAACCTAAGGTAAAACAAATTCATCAATTTCCACAACGCACTGGGACTCCTCAAGGCTCAAAGTATAACCTTTTCGAGGTTGCTGTTGTTGCCGTAGGCTTTAAGGCAAGGGGTGCGATTGTTCTTATTTTCCAGTGGAACCATCTATGGCCAAGAATTTGACTTCTGTCACACTCATACGTAACATCCGTTTATAGGGCGGACTCATTCATAGATCCATCCATCCACAGATCGTAATTTTGACCTGAAAAAGAGAACAATCTATCTCCAATTTAGTACCCCAGAGGTATAATTTGTTATGGGAACCTGGAGGGCTTTGTGACCCGACAGATTTAACGTGCACCAGTTACCATTTACTACAAGGGAAGTCTTCGGCCGGCGGGATTCAAACTCCCTTTCTCCTGAACGGGCATCCAGCGCTCTACCAACCAGGCTATCCCGATTTTAACCTTTTCTATAGCTGGGTTGTGTAGGACAAAACTAACGGTCGTGACTCAATTGCTTTTTTCGTCAAAAAAGCACACCATTTGCATGTATTATATTTCTATTCATTTTTATATTATTCGTGTATTATATATTAATTGAGAGTATTATTTTTAATGAAAACGGAGTTATGAATATTTATATAACATACTTACCGAGAATAACTTTACTTAACCAGTGGCGTACGCAAGGGAGGGGCTTAGGGATTTAAACACCCCCCTTGAGCTCAGACAAAATGGCAAAAATAAAAATTTTAGTAGAAATTATGCAAGCTATTATTTTTAAGACAATATATTTTTATCTGCCTTATGCCTACTTTTTTTTTCTCACGGTATTTCTCAGAATACTGAAAAAACATTTACTATAATAGGGCTGTACTTTTGAAACCAAATTCACGTGATACTGTTACGGACTGGTTCCTTTCTGTCCTGCCAGTATAGTTTTCGAGACTGGTTGTCATTCGCGAGATCTTTACGCTATGATTCTGGAATCCTAGACGTTCTGTTGTCTTTGAGACAATTCGAGAATTTTGGAGATGCGGTGAAAAATTATATAAAAGGGGGAACGGAGTACAGTGGATGATGTAATATCAAATGATTAGGGACCCCCTTAAAATAGATTTTTTTGAAAATAAATTTTGAAAAATTTTGAAAAACGATGATTTTTTAAACAAAAAATCAATTTTAAATATATATTAAAATTTTTTCAAAATGTTATGATTAAAATTTTGTTGTAATTTAACAAAATAAAGTAAAATTCAATTTATTATTATTTATTTTAATTTTAAACATGCTTTCTGAAATGAAAAGATATATAAATACTTTTATATTTGAATAAATAAAAAATATACGAGAAAAACAACTTAATCGAAGGGCCCCAAAAATTTGAATGACCTAGGTCCCCGCGTAGGCTCTGAGCATAGCATTTATTTCTGTGCCAATATATATATTTACTGTTCTTGGATCTTTAGGATGTCAAAACGTAAGAATTTAACAATTTTTAATTATTTTGAGAAAAATTCACGACCTGAAATTAGTGATAATTCTTTTAGTACTTTCAGAAAATTATGAACACCCCCCTTGAAAAAATTCTGCGTACGCCACTGTACTTAACGCTTATTTCCACCTGGCAGGCTCACGAAATTTTAATAGACAATGCAATTTGATCCTGTCGCTACTGTGACGTCATCTAAAACGTCATTATGGACCTAAATGACGTATTTACCTAAGCGACAATACTTTATAAAGAGCTTGAAAAAAAAATTTCTTTATCCTTTTAGGATGAAAGGTTTAAAAATGCAATATTTTTGCTTTATTGAAAAATGGTTGACACAAGGTTGTCGTAGGGTTACATGATTTCTGGGTTAACATTTAACTCGTTCGCTTCCTGATTATCATGTTTTATTTATTTATTAACTTTTATCAATAATGATGTTCCGATAACAAAAAAAGGAAAAAGAAAAATTTATACCTTATTGTTACTTTCCTTTTCTTCTGGATTTTATCATTGTGGCCTTGTCTTCTTTGACGATTAGATTTGAGATGTCTGATTTCATCACTAGATATGTTATTATTTGACATTACTAGAAATGTCATTATTTCATTCGCCAAAACTCAGGTTCTATTCTTCCGTGACGTCACCTAAGCGACGAAAAATTTTTATTATATACCTTAAAAGAGATAAAAATTATGCAAGATAAAGTGAAAATGTTATTTCCCGATAATTCCTTGAGATTATTTTCGATTAACTGATTTACAGACCGATTACATATGCTCCTATTAAATTATATGCAGATGCTTCATTTAATATAAAGGTTTGAATATCGAAAGGAAGTAACACCAAGTTATCAGGTAAATAAAAAAAATTTTTATGGATCTCCTATTTACACTTGTCTCCTATTTACACCTCGTTTTAACACTTGTAAAAAAATGAAATGTTTATTTTTTCTCTGCTCACTGTAAATAATAAAATAAAGGTTTTAAAACAGCATTTTTTTTAAAAAATAATTTTTATTTAACATTTGAAACAAAAAACGTAGAGAGCATCACTTTTGAAAGACGTGAGATTTTCGGTGGCGATAGAAATTTTTTTAAATGATAAAAATTAAATTATTTGTCATTTTCACCCACCTTATGAACTAATTTTTTAAAACTTTAACTTTTTTCTTTTTAGTTTCTTCTTATGGGAAGTAGTCGAAATTTCGATAAGAGATAAAATACCTAAGCATTTTGCTTGTAACATTTAGAAAACATTATGCCAATATATCAGACTCAGAGCTCAAGTTTAAATTTGAGCACGCTAGCTATCCCAGAAATGGTCTGACGACAAATTCTATTTGGAGATAATATCTGTTTGTAGCAATCCGGAAAGGGTTGGAATGGAATATGTATTTTCGTTCAGAATAGAGCTGAGCTCGAAATTTTAATTGATAGTAAATTACATTTGGCAATGAAATTTTCTAGAAGTCAGTAGATAATTAATGCTTTTATTATTATTCAGAACAGTTAAAATGTGCATACTTTACAGATGGTGATCGGAATTCTGATTGGCGGAGTGTTTCCTTTGGCAATAATATTGCAAGAAATTAATTCTATATCGGGCGGAAAATAATTAAAATTTGAATAGTCATCGGGTCGTCAAAAAGTGGTCGAAATTTTGATTGCAAGATTTTACCGTTATGCACATAAAAATGAGTTTTAACAAAAATGATAATTTAGTAGTACATTCTCGAATTTTATGTTGTGTAAAGGGAGAGAGAGGAAGAGCAAAAGAGATGTGCGTCGCCTGCAGTGCCGTTCCTGGGGTGGCGAACGCCTGCGTGCAAGAATAATTTTGTGCGCCCCTATATACTATGCTTAAATTTTGATGATAAGGCCAATTTTCATAATCATTTTTAGTTTGAGGTTTAAACTGAATAGTTTCCTTGTAGACTAAAGTCACTTTAGTGTAAGTGTTTGATTATGAAAATGGGCGTAATAAAATAAAACAACGAAAAAATATGACAAAAAATTTATTTTCGACATCAAATAAAATAGACTATTAACGTACAATATAGGTCATAAATAAAACACGTCCATTCGGAAATTAACAAAAAATCTAATATAACTCAATTCACTCAACTGAGTGAATTGAGTTAAAACTCTCAAACGGCGCTCAACGCAAACAAATCCGTTAACTTGAAAATGTGCAAGATCTGTCTAATACCTAAGTACCTAATTATCAAATAACAAGGTAGTTTTAGAACATAACGCGTCTTGCTTTTGCAGATGCAAGCTCATTGATCATTTCATTGTGATCGATGGCTTCACATATTTTATTTTCGATTGAAATAACAGCTAAATCTGAAAGCCTTTCCTGGCACATCGAAGTTCTCAAATAAGATTTTACAAGTTTTAGCTTTGAAAAACTCCTTTCGCCAGACACAACAGAAATCGGCAGCGTCAAAAATATCCTTAATGCTATAGACAGGTTTGGAAACAAAGACTGCAAATTTTTCTTGGTTATATAATTCAGAATATCTATGGGTGAGTCTGAGGTATTGCTATAGCTTGATTTTTAATAATTTGCTATAATTTGATTTTTTTCGAATAGTTGAATTTGGCGCCCCTTAAATTGGGTGCCTGCGTGCGGGACATTCGTTGCATACCCGCCAGGAACGGCACTGGTCGGCTGCAGGCGAACATCTCTTTGCTCATTCTCAAAGACACCTCGAGGACCGTAGTATTAAGATGCTCTAACCCCCGGACATTCGGAACTAGCAAATTTGCGGCTTCACATCACTTAACCCTACCGGTCACACATCTGGCTGTCCGCCTTATGAAAAGCTTTAAAAAATTTCTGCTGTTTACCAACGAAACCATATTGTAGCCCCAACCCCAATTTGTCCATAATTATTCCCTTTAGTACGGTCAGGGGCGGAATAAGCGTACGCGGGGCCCAAGGCCATTTGAATTTTTGGGGCCCTTAGATTAAATTTTTTTCTCGTACGTTTTTTATTTATTCAAATATAAAAGTATTTATACATCTTTCCATTGAAGAAAGCATATTTAAAATTAAAATAAATAATAATAAATTACATTTTACTTTATTTTGTTAAATTAGAACTAAAAAAATTATCGTAATTTATTAATATATAGTATTTGAAATTGATTTTTTTTAAAAAATCATTGTTTTTCTTAATTTTTTAAAACTTAATTTCAAAAAAATTTTCTTAAAGGGGCTCCTAATCATTGGGGGTCCCATGCCATGGCCTACTCTGGCCTAATGTGTAATCCGCCCCTGAGTACTGTTGAGTAATACATTATAATATAATATCTGGTCGAGTTTAAAAATTGAAAGTTTAAAATAAGGGGAGATATATGGCCATTTATAGGTATATTATATGAACAACAATTTTTATTTAATTTTACGGCTATTATGCCCTCTTAGAAAAGGATAAAATGATAATTTAAAGAGAAAAAGAAACTTATTTACCTTAAACTATTTAAAAATAAGTAAAAAAGCATTTATTTTTATTAATTACAATTTTTGAGTTCAGACAGTGACCGAAGTTCGAACCCCGGATCCTCGAGACAAGCAAAATCTAGCAAATTTCGAAACTAGCAAGAGATAAGGGCTATTTATATGAACAATATATGAGCAGCAATTTCTGAATTTTAATGCTAGTATTCGCACTTAGAATATAGAAAAATGCAAATTTTTGGAAAGGAGAATATTTTATTTACGTTACACTATTGTAAAATAAATTAAAAAACGAAAAAACGCTTATCTTTATTAAATATAATTTTAAAATATTGTCCTTAAACGTAGTTCGAACCCCGGTCCCCCGATTCTCGTAATTTGTTGCGTCCTATCACTTTACCCTAACAACTTTACCACAACTGTCCATCCACTTTATAACAAGCTTTAAAAAATTTCTCGCTCTTTTTCTATGGAACCATATTGTGCCACATTGCGAGACCCTTAATTTGTCTTGGTTATTTCCATTGGAACTGTGTCATAGCATAATAAAAAATTATATCCTATCACTTTACCTTAACGGCCACAAAACACCTGCCTGACTTATAACAAGATTTAATTACTTTCACGTGCTTTTTATATGTTAAAATACAAAATTTCAGCAAAAACGATAGAATAGTTCTTGAGAAATTGATTTTCAAAAGAGACAGATGTTTAAAATTCAATATCTTGGGAACCACCTAAATTTACATATAAACCATATCTATTTTGCCATGTAAAATTATGTTCTTTAAAAGGATGCAAAAAATTCTACACCTTACAATTCAAATATTTATTTACTATTAATTACTAAAATAATAAAAAAAAATTACTATTTACTAAAAGTTTTTTTTTTTTTTTTTTTTTTTTTTTGCGTGAATCTTGGGATAAACGAATTTCCTAACTGTGTGCAAAAAGTTTTCATTTCGTTTAAAAAGTTCGCGAGATATAGTAAAATACGGGGAGAAAAAAAAATTAACATTAAGGGTCAAAATTTCGGAAAGCTGTTCTGAAACTATTGGGAGCATATTTTCCGGATTGCGGGTACACCTATATTTTGGGGGGTCAGAAATCCTAATCCGTTGAAAAAAGAAGTATGTTTATTCAGAAAAAGTATCTTTTTGTCTCTGATTTCGTAACTTTAAATATCGTCTGTACTTATTAACATGGCATATTTGAGATCACTCTTTCGAGCCATTAAAATTGATTCCAAGAACGTGAAGATCCGATCATTAGATCAAAAGTTATTCAGGGTGGTCCGATCTTTTTCTTTTCCTGCTCACTGTACAGTATATGAGCAACAATTTCTTCATTTTAACGCTATAATACGCACTTAAGAAATATATACATATTAAAATTGTTTGCCTCATTGTGGGCTCCCTAATTTGTTTATAATTATATCCTCCAACTAATTCTATAGCAGTCTATTTTTGGGCTGGATTTATTTAATTAATAGCTGGATTTATTTAATTCACTACTCCTCAGTTCAAAATAAAAATTATATAGTAACACTTTGAACTAACATTGATTAGACATGTGATTAGACTAACATTGATTAATGTGAAAGCAAAATAAGTCTGCTAAATTAGCAATGACCACATTTAAGCTACCACTCTTTATTTATTTGTTTCTTTTCCCATCCAGATTCTTATTTTGTATGAATGCTTTTAGGAATCGCTAGTCCGGAAGCGATTAAATCACTTAGTACATTTTTTAAAATTTCTCTTTTTTGAAAAGACTACTTTATATGCCAACAATTGCCTTTACCCGGTTGTCACGGATTAAATAAATTGATAATAGTTGAATTTATGTTGTACGGATTCAGATTTTTTTTTAATAGTTTTATTGTTTCGTTTTCTGAATAAGAAAAGATCACTTGAAAATTACATCTGTAATATTGCCAGACATCCTGATCCCTAAATTTGTAACATTTTGAGCTGTGTCTATTTTATAAAAAAAGGAATTCCGAGCTGTGTCTAATTTCTTAAGCATGCATTTTGAACTGTCCATTTTCTTAAACATGCATTTCGAGCTGTGTCCATTTTTAAGTATACTTATTGAGCTGTGTCCATTTTCTAAAATACGCATTTCGAGCTGTGCCCATTTTTTTAAGCATGCATTTTGAACTGTGCCCATTTTCTTAAGCATACATATTGAGCTGTGTCCATTTTCTAAAATAAGTATTTCGAGCTGTGCCCAATTTTTAAGCATGCATTTTAAACTGTGCCCATTTTCTTAAGCATGCATTTTGAGCTGTGTCCATTTTCTAAGGCACGCATTTCGAGCTTTGTCTAGTTTCTTCAGCATGAATTTGAGCTGTGTCTATATTCTTAAGCATGCATTTTGAGCTCTGACCATTTTCTGAAACAAACATTTCGAGCGTGTCCATTTTCTTAAATACGTCTATTGAGTTCATATTGAAATGGTTAAAAAAAATTTATAAAACTATTCAGGACTAAGAAAAAATATTGTTGTCCTGCAAATAAAAAAATATAAATACAAGATAGGTAGGTAAGTTTATCACTATTGTGACGAGCCTTTATTGATAGACTCAGGCTTATTCAATATTAATATAATAATTATGTTATATATTAATTAATTAATAAAATAAAATTTAAAAAAAATTAAACTTTAGCTTATAGTAATTTTCGAATTTGTTTGATTGATTTGATTATTCAGTAAGTTACTTTTGAGAAGGATTTGAAGATCAATGATTGAATATAGAACTTGAAGATTGAATATAGAACTTCACGTCATGAGTGTCGGCATCGGCTATCACGCACCAAAATCGAGATAAAAGAAAACTCTGAATATTAAGTGCAAAATTTAAATTAAACAGAGACTACGTCTGAGACAAAAACAGTATAATATTCAATTTAGCATCATAAGTAATAAATTCACATAGTGAATGAATATCTCACGAATTTATTACCATGGAATAGAATTTACTGTGAATTCGAATTTATCTTAAGGCAAATTTTTAACTTACGAATTGTTAGTATTTTTTTTTAGTCATATAATTCACTTTTTTCATTATATAGAGAAGCATATTAAGGAATTGTTTTTAAATAAGTTAATCTAACAGTTGAGCTGAAATCAAATGGCTATCTCTGAATTGAATTCCGAGTCAATTGCGAGGGAAAAAAGTAAATTTTTTGTAATTATGCTATAATTTTTTAATTTTTAAGGGCAGAGCCGGATTAAGTGCAAGCGGGACCCTAGGCCATTCAAAATTTTGGAGCTCTTAGATTAAATTTTTTTTTCTCGTATATTTTTTATTTATTCAAATATAAATATATTTATATACCTTTTTATCTAAGAAAGCATATTTAAAATAAAAATAAATAATAATAAATTAAATTTTAATAAGTAATAAATAAATATGATTAACATTAGATAAAAAAAATATCGTATTTCATTAATATGTATTTGAAATTGCTTTTTTTTAAAAAAATCATTATTTCCCTTAATTTTTTATAATTTATTTTCAAAAAATCCATTTTAAGGGGGCCCCAGGCCGGCCTTTTGGGTAATCCGGCACTGTCTAGGGGGGATCACTGAAGATTACAAAAAAACAGAGTCCTTCACTCCCCCCCCCCCCACAAAAAAAAATTCACAAAAATTCTCTCCATCAATCTGCAAAAGGGACCTGTTGATGAAAGTTTGAAAGTTGACTGTCATAAGCGCCATCTATCGTATTTTTAGACAAAAAAATCTAAAACAAATTGCCGCAAATATCAGTCCCTGTCAAGGTGGCATGTGTTTACACACGTGGTTTTAGTAAATAATATTCATTCATTACCTAAATTTGTGAGTAGAAAGATCAAATCATATCAATTAATAATTTTAGTTTATTGTAATCTAATTATT
Source organism: Parasteatoda tepidariorum (assembly GCF_982258835.1). NCBI lineage: Eukaryota > Metazoa > Arthropoda > Arachnida > Araneae > Theridiidae > Parasteatoda > Parasteatoda tepidariorum. The sequence goes on from NC_141760.1 coordinate 107,190,523, forward strand.
TGATTTATAAAGTAGAAGGTGAAATAAATTTATTTTCCGAGGAAAAAAAGTATTATTTTTTTAAATCCTAGACCGACATAAATGCATAAATATCGGACCATTTTCTAACCTTGAAAAACGAATCGTGTTTTATTATTTGATTACATAGAATTATTTGGTTAAAACGACTGTATTTTTTGTATGGTGTATTATTTTAGGGTGACAAAAAGCAAAAGGAAAATTAAATTTGAAATACATGAGTATTCTTAACGTTTTGATATTAATATTGTGTATGTTGTTTACATTTACGTACTGTTAATAACTGTGAGTTAAAATGTTTGTTACAAAATAAATAGGAAATCTGTTTTTTATTAAGTGAATGTGTTTCTTTTTTTTTTTAAATTCTAAGCATTAGGTAAATAAATAGTAACTTGATTGCATTCATTAAGTTTAATTTTTAACAATATTAACACAATTGCTTTAATGTTGACATGGCATTATGAAAATAATTATTATTTTGTTCTTTAGTTGGAATTAAATTTAAAATTCAGGAAGTTATATGTAAGAGAGGCGAAAAATACAAATTTCATAAAATGTAGTCTAAAAATTTGGAAACAAGTATATTTATTATGCATATAAATAGGTAATACATATAATCATAATTATTCAGCCAATAGGCATATTTCTTTTGTGGCAGATTATTAAGTGAATGTATTTCATTTTTAAAAAAATTCTAAGCATTAGGTAACAAATAGTAACTTGATTGCATCCATCAATTTTAATTTTAAACAATGTTAACATTGTAATTTCTATATAATGTTGATATGGCATTATGAAAATAATTATTATTTTGTTCATGAGTTGGAATTAAATTTAAAATTCAGGAAGTTATATGTAAGAGAGGCGAAAAATACAAATTTCATTAAATATGGTCTAAAAATTTTGAAACATGTATATTTATTATGTATAATGCATATAATAAACTTATGTATATTAATAATTATTCAACCTATAGCCTGCTTTGTTAGTCAGATCATGATACAGAAATATCCCCAGAAAAATTACAAGAATAGTGGAATGGTGGGAATCAAAAATCACCAATATTTCTGAGGGAAAAAAAGGAAAAAGATTTATAAAACCTTGTTAGAAGTTTTTTTTTCAATAAAGGGAAACTAGTTTTTGCACTTATCTTAATTTTTAGATTCATTAAACTTACACAAAAATGTACTTCTCAATTAACTTTATGATTTGATTCGGGAATGATTCAGATTGAGTATTCTGCTTACATACTCTTTCTCAATAACTTTTACTCAATTATCTCTTGAAGTTGGTATCATAGAATTTTGTAAAAAAAATTTAAAATTGGGATTCAATAAGAATTTTAACAAAATCAATTTTAAAATAATTTATATATATACTCAATATCTTTAAATTGCACATGCATAGATAGATGATCCTTCTTCTGTAATGACCTGTACTCAGGATCTGAAAATCAGTGCCTAAACTCAACTTCCTAAGAATTTTATCACAACAAAATCAAAATTTTAAATGATTTTCTTAATACCTTCAAAGCATATCGCTTATATCAAGAATATTTCAGATTTCTTCTAAATTATGACCATAATTTTTATCTAAAGCATTTTCTTTTAACTGATAAATTTTGTTAAAATGTATATTAAGTTGGTTTTGGGATTTACTTATTAGTAAATAAAAAGTTTTTGGGACTAGGGATATTATCTTTTCCTTATCCCTCCCATTAAAATAAATGCTTTCCATTGTGAAGAAAAGCTTAAAAAATAAAGATTTGTGTTTATCAATCATAGCAACCATTTGTTGATTACTGCTTTTCCAAATTTACAACCAAAATCAAACAAAAATTGGTACTTACCTAAAACAAAAATATTGTATTACCACGAATAAAAAATAGTAACAAATATTTAATACAAACTCTTTTATGAAAATTCAAATTTATTTTAAGCTTTTTTTCAACTTAAAAAAAATTATACTTCCATTGTAATTTGTGATTGATAAAATTTTATCCTGACTAGTTACATTTTGCCACATAAATTCTATCGATATTTATGTAATATCTGGTGTTGTGTCTAACAGTGTTTCTCAATTTGACTTCATGTTTCCTCTAACCAGGGTTGGCAGGTTTTTGACATGTGACAGTTTTTGACAGTTTAAACCATGGTTTAAACCGTCACGTCAAAAACCTCACTGTCGAAAATGTCAAAAACCTATATTCATATGTGAAATTTAATTAATACATAAAATTTATATATTTTTTAAAGGATAGTGTTTCTAAATATGTTCTAGAAAAAATAAATTTAAAATTTTGAAGAAACACTTATATTTTGAATAGTAACCAAAATCTTGTACTTTTGAAAACTCACATCTTTTGTAATATTATGTATTCATTTTCATGTGTTATTAAAACTCACATCTTTTGTAATATTCTGTATTCATTTTCATGTGTTATTGAAAATCTGCAGTGATATTATTAAGAAATTTATTTATAACCAAATTTAGTGTATAGTATAGATTATACTAAAAATTAGACATTTTTAAAGATAAACATTAGCAGTTTTGTATATTAGACATCTTCTTTTAAAGAAAAATCTTTTTAATATTCTTTTAAATCTTCTTAATAATCTTTTTAACATAAGACAATACAAATTTAAGTGCTTTCTGTTAAATACACAGAGTAGTTAGTGTCGATTTACAGTATATTCAGCCTATTAATTTACTATGCTGAAAATTTAGTTTATCCAAATACTTGTGAATTTCATTTTGCTGAATACGATGTAGTTTTGTTGAATATCTAAATATTCAGCTGTTGAATAATTACTTCTTGCTTTCAAGATATGCATTATTTGTATTCTTAATACAAGTGGAGAAAAAAAAATTAAGAGATAAAAATTGTTTTAAAATGATAAGTGTAATAATTATAAATAAATATAATAAACAATATGAATTATATTTATCATTATTCATAAATTTAACTACTTTTAAATTCAAATTAACATACTGGATAATAAAGATATTCGGTATAACATTAAAAAATTTTTTTTATACACTTGTATCTTATATCAAGTTTGTATTTATACAACATAACTTGTAAGTTCCTTATAAATATTAGTTATATGTTCCTTATATGTCAAAAATGCATAGTAATAAACTTTTAATTTTCTTAAGTATCAAAAAGAAAAAAAAAATTTTTTTAAATATAAATATTTAAAAAATTTTTGTGCAAAATTTTTCTGCACATGCATTTGAATATAAATTTCTGAGATTTTAAATCTGTTATTTTACCTTAATTTTAATAAAAAAATATTTTAAAACCTGCTGATTACCTATAGTATAATTAAATTTCAATATAATGCATGGCAACTGTTGGTAGTTTTGAAGTTAATATATTTTCTTGGCAAACTTCAGTTTTTGACATTTTCGACGGGTTTTTGACGGTTTAAACCAGTATTATACCCCTGTCATGTCAAAAACCACTTTTTGACGTCAAAAACCCAACCCTGCCTCTAACTGTTAAGTACCAAAAAACATTGTAAAAATATTTCTGCAACAAGCAATGCACTTTTCTATTTTTTTAAAATATAAATACATAAAAAGAATACTAAGTGATGGTCGTTTTATTTTTGAGTTAAATTGATTTTATTTTACTTTCTAGGATTTGAAATGTGGCCTTACCTAAAAGAATATAAACATTTTGTGAATGTCTATAGATTAAGGACTGCTATAAGATGGAAGTCTTCAACAAAAGTATCCCTTCATTTTTATTGTATTTGTTTATAAGTGTACACTTTTTTATTTGTAGCTAGTTTAACTTAATACATTTTTTACCCTATTTGGGGATATTTATACCTGTCAACAAAAGTGTGTATTGTATCAACAAAAGTGCATTTTTATTGTATTTGTTTATAAGTTTACACTTTTTTGTTTGTAACTAGTTTAACTTGATACATTTGTTACCCTATTTGGGGATATTTATATATTGTGATCTACCAACTACAATTGCCAAGGTGCGAAATCGAATTTTTTTTTTTTTTAAAAAAAAAGCTTGTAGATGTTTTTCGGGGAGTGGCTAAGGGTTATATCTTTCGATGCGGAACAGGTCACGGTATGGAAATCTCCCAGCCTATTTTAAAAATTTGAACTTGCTATAAATTTGTCATAAATCTTTTTTTTTTTTTTTAATGGTTAAAAAAGTATGAAACAAAATTGCATATATTTGTAATTCTAAATTAAAATTATTGCATACATGGGGAAAGTTTAAAAAAAGATGAAAGTTAGCTATAATTGAAGAATGTTTAATTGTTTGTATTTCAATTAAAGCAGAAGGGTTTGGTTTCACTAAATTAATTTTGCTCGTAATAGTTGTAGTTTATTTTATCGCACTAGAGCTGCACAATCTGCTATAGGTGATGGTATGGGAAACATCCTTGGCTCATAATCATGTGTGAATGTTTTATGAAATAAATATTTTTTTTTAATGAAAAATCAGAGCTTTCCTGTTCTTTGGTGGTAAATTCTATAAAAAAAAGTGAAGAAAGTTATTTTATTTATGAAAGTTAAAACTTTTTGTTTATATTGGTTTCTCATATTGCTCTTGAGGGTATTTTTATTTAAGAATATGTCAACCTTCATCTATCAAAAGGTACCTCAAGATAGAATCGTAGTGAATTGGTATTTAATATTTGTAGTGGTAGTTACGCCACACTACTCCCCTTCCAGAATTTTATCTGTGATAGAATTCGATGAACGAATACCACTAGTTGATTTATGCCGTTTTTCTTATATACACCCTTGTGCAAATTAATTGAAACAAACTTTTTTTTTCGTGTTTTTAAAGAAGATGTTTTGGGGTTGTTTCGGTTACAATGGGGTTGGACCTTTGCAGCCTATTGACGGTATGATGCGTTCTGAGCAGTACATTACTATTCTGGGTAAAAAAAGTTGTTCCCGAGTTGAAGAAACGATACCCTGATGGAACAGGGATTTTTCAACAGGATTTAGTTCCTTGCCATACGTCCAAAATTGTCAAGAAATTCATGTCTGAGAATCAAATTGAGACATTGGAATGGCCAGGGAACTCTCCGGATATCAACCCAATTGAGAATCTCTGGGCCATATGCAAGAATCACCTATTAAATATGGACTGTACAACTATGGAGAAGCTAATCACGGCGTTAATTCATGTGTGGTACAAGGACACAAATATTATAAATGACTGTAAAAAATTAGTGGAATCCATGCCGAATCGTGTCCAAATGTTAATAAAGTGTCGTGGAGATCATATTATGTACTAAAAATTTTTGAGTTGGTATAAATTTAAATAAAATAGCATTTTCTCTTAGTTTTCTGAATTTATTGAATTTGTTTCAAATAATTTGCGCAAGGGTGTATTTATTTTTATTTATATCATTTTGCTGATTATATTTCTACTTTTTTTTTTGTTTATTTAAACCATTTCGTTCATTTTTTTTTGTTTGTTTGTTAGTGGCATTTCACTTCTTATTTCTCTTTTTTTCCTTCATTTTTGTTTATTGACCGGGAAACTTTATTTACTTCACCGGATTTCTTTTTCTTTGAGCAGTATATATATTTTCTTAAGCAAATCAACCGTTTTAATGTGGATCATCCGTGAATGACAAGATCGTATCACGTCCGCAGGTCACCATGGAGGGGATTTTTATTTAAGACTATGTCAACCTTCATCTATCAAAAGGTACCTCTGGTGTCAGAAGTGGGATTTCCATTAATGTTGGCATGTTCATATCAAGTCCACAGGTCATCAATGAGGGGCAAAACAATATTGAAGAAATATATATATATATCCCCTCATTTGTGGATCATCCATGAATGTTGGCTAGTTCATATCATGTACACAAGTCACTAATGTGGGGATTTAATTTAAGACTATGTTAACCTGCATCTATCGAACCTCCAGATAGAATCGAGTTAATATGTCTTATGTATACTAGTTATTTGGTATTTAATATTTGTATTGATAGTTACACCACACTCTCATATTTAATGCATATAAATCTAGTACCAAGATTTCTTTAAATCTGGTAAATAAAGTAAATAGATGAATTCAGGATGTAATTAGTGAAGCAGTAATTGCAAAAGTTCATGTGAAAATGAATTAAAATAAAATATTTCAAGAAATACAAATCAGACCTTAATTAAAATAGGCTTGTAAGATATTTTAAAAAACCTATCTAACAATACCAAATTCTTCCTCACCTCTTGGTACTAGAGTGACTTTTAATGTGTTGAGCCTAACTATAGGCTCAACACATACTATAGGCTATATACATTTTGTGTGTGTATATATGTATTCACAGAGAGAGATAATAAAGCAACTAATACTCTTAGGAAAAAAAAAACTCTGCTCCCTCCCTCCTATAAATTTCTTTCAGACTATGCATTAGATTGAAGGTCGCTATTAAATTTGTAACTTAATTGTATGATTAATATTTACACATTTTTATAGGTATTGCATATCTTATGAAAATATTCATTATGATTCTACTATTATATTTGCTTTTGATTATAATTTGAATTTATTGAATCTGTAACTTAGTCTTATGTTTCTTGTTAGGCAGTCATATTATTTTATGAGTATGGCAATACTCTTAATAATTTTACCATCTCCTTCTACTCAAATACAAGTTTAATTTATTCAATTTCTTGAATAGTCTTTACCTTTCTAGATGTTTCGCTGTTTGTCATATTTCATTCACTGTTTTTATTTTAGGTTTCAGATATGTATTGTAAAGATTCTATTCATGTATAGTTTGATGGTATTCAATCTTAAACTTTGTTTTATAGTCTGTTCAAAAAATATTTTTAGGTACTAGCTGTTCGTCGAGAAGATGCATCTGTTTGGGAGAGAAGAGCTCCACTAGGTCCCCATCATGTTAAGCAGCTGACAAAAGAAGGAACAAAAGTATTAGTTCAACCATCCAACAGAAGAGCTTATCCCATGCAGGTTATTAATTTATAAAACATGGCTATTAATTGTAAAATGATTATTAGATTATAAGTAATTTATTGATTTTTAAATAGTAAAAAAACTTTCTATTAATGATAATTAGGGCATTGCTTGAATAATTCATTGTCCATTGCATATTTACTATAAGCTATATTCCAATAAGCATTACATATTGGATAAACATTATCCATTGCTTGCTTGCATTTTCTTATCATTAGAAAAACCTTATTTTTTTTCTCTCTGTGTATAATTTTTTAAATATGACTAATTATTTAATTTTTACTGACTAAAAACTGTTATTACTTATTTTCTGATTATTTTAAACCTGTCTTATTTACTTTTATGGAAATCAATGATTTTTTTTCTTTGAAAATATCTAATAAAATCAAGATTTAAGTAACTTTCTTCGATTGTGCATTATGAAAATAACTTTAACATTCTATTTTAATGGACAAGATTCTGTAACAAATTCAAAATTGCTCTTATAAGTCGTGAATAATAATTATAGTTTTTGGATCATTTTGTCAATTATGTATGTAGATGTCGAAAAATCAATAACATTATTCTAGATGTAATGAGCTTTGTTTTAAAGTTAGTTGGTTATATATTTAATTTGTTGAAAAAATATGTATACGACATGTAATTTCTTTCAGTTTTTATATATTTTTATATTTACAGGCATATATTAATGCTGGTGCAATAATTCAAGAAGACATAAGTGAAGCTCCTGTGATTATTGGAGTAAAGCAAGTTCCAATTGATAAACTGCTTCCTAATAAAACATATTGTTTCTTCTCACATACAATTAAAGCACAGGAAGCAAACATGCCTATGTTGGATTGTATTCTTGAACGAGTAAGTTTCTCATTTTTTAGTGATATTTTTATTAAAGCTGATTAATTTTACTAACAAATGCTTGGCAGTTGAACAAAAGGATTCAGTTATCTCAAAAATGACTGTATGGACCACGCTTAATATATATTTTTAGGATGTTCATTCAAAAAGTATACTCATTGGGGATCACAAAGTTATATTTAAAAAATGAATACTTTGAAGAAAAGCAAAAAGCATTTCTTATTATATTTTAGAAATGTTAAAACATACTGCATTGCACATTTTGAGAACCGCAGTCCTTAAGACCGAGGACTTTCCAATTTCTGGACACTTTTTACCGAAATTGGATCTCAAATAATAACAGTATCAATCATTATTTTGAAGATGCATATGAAGAGTAATTATTTTACAGGGTTTGTAGCAATTTTTATAAAATGCTTAAAGGTTCTTATTTTTGATTTATGTTTTTTTAAAGCCTTTAAAAGTGCTTTTTTTTTTATTCAGGGTTTGTAAAATATGGCTAATTTTCCATCTTTTAAAAAGTTTTTTCTTTGCTGTGTCTTGTCGTCAGAAATTACAAAAAATGCATAATTTTCTCTGCAGTATTTATCGAAACTAGTTACTTTATCATGATTATGTTAAGTTTTTGAAAAAAAGTTTGAATTTTATTAATTTTATGTTTATAAATTAAGAACTTTAAACAATAGTAAAAAAAATTTTGTTACTGCACAAATCCTAATTATGAATTTTTTATTTTTTTTTGGAAAGTGATTAAAAATATTTTTTGAGTTTTTAAAAAACTTACTTGAAAGGTGCTTATTTTTTTTTTGCTGGCTACACATCCTGTTTCATGTTTTAATTAAAATCTGTAGTTAAAAATCTAAATTTTCATCAATTACATAATTTTATGTGAAATATGAAAAAGTGAATATGTTTAGAAGTAGGTAAATCATTTTGAATTAAATATAAAGCATTAACTAGGTTATGCTTTATATTTTAGTAACTAGTTTATGCTAGGTTATTTTAACTAGGTTATGTTAACAGTTATTCACTGTATATGTATGTTTTAAAGCTAATGGTGTGATTTTTTTTCCTTCAGAATATAAGGTTAATTGATTATGAAAAACTTGTTGATAGTAAAGGTCAAAGAGTAGTTGCCTTTGGAAAATTTGCAGGTGTAGCTGGTACAATAAACATACTTCATGGACTTGGACTCAGACTCCTTGCTCTTGGTCACCATACACCATTCATGGTGAGTCAAGGTATTTTTATTTTATGGGTACTGGTGGCTTTAATTGAAAGCATCAGTCTTTGATTAAAGATATGGGTACTGATGTCTTTAATTGAAGAATGATTTCACATTTCTGGTAAGATAATATTAGTGAATAAAACAGTAATAGTATAATTGATATTGAAAAACATTGTAATCTGTTTATAAACTGTTTTTTAAATGAAATTGTAGAGAATATAATATTTCATCGAATCAAATACATTTCCTATTTTCAAATATGTTTCTTTTGATGATTATATGAAATCATATCCTTATAATTTCTTATAATCATTTCCTAATATATGTCTTAAAAGGTAATATATGTAAATGCAAAATAAAAGATTTAATTTAAAAAATTTATGAATTTTTAAAATGATTTAAAATGAAACAAACACATTATTACTCAAAATAAGAGTCAATGTTTAATTGAAAACATATTTTTAACTTTAGGGCATTTATATTTGGTGAATTATAAGAGATTTTATGAATATTTTATCTTATACGGTTTTTTAAGCTACAAAAAGTTAGAAAAATAAGTTAAAAACAGTAAAAAAAATTTCACCTACGTTAAAATTTCGCATGTTGTAATAATAGTGTATTAAAAATATCTAGATTTTGCAAAAACCGTGTAGAAATGAGTAGCAACAACTGCCAAATTAATGATTGTGCAATAAAATGACGATGAAATCCAATGCAAACAAAGCAAGTGTTTAAATTGATTATTAAAATCCATGCAAGATTCTAAACTTGTAAGTCATAATAATATTGCCTGAAAATATCAGGATTTTCAATGCCATGTAGAAAAGTGCTGCAAAAACTTTAAAAAAAAAAAAAATAAATAAATAACTTGGATTGACATAAAATCAGCACAAATAAAGCAATCATCAAGAGTGATTATTAAAATGCGCTATTCGAAACTCACAAACAGTTGTAATATTGTATTAAAAATGTTGAAATTTTTAAAACCATGTAAAAAAAACAAGCATAATAATTTAAATTGGCAAAAATTGGAACATTAAACATGATTATTAAAATACAAGATTAAAAACTTGAGTTGAAATAATATGGTATGAAAAATATTGAAATTATCGAAGCTAAATGGAAATCCAACAACAACAGCAGAAGACACAATCAAAAAGTCACTTTGATTGCTGATGAAATGGTCACAGATAAATTGCATAAAAAAATAGCTTGATTTCAAAATTTGTGCATCAGAGAAACATGTTAAAAATGTAAGGCTGTGTTAATATTGGCAGAAATAATGAGCGAAAAAGCAAACATAGATTCACAATGGAGTCTGCGCTGTTTGAGTGCTTTTAATAGTGCTTGGTTTTAAATGACGAATCAAAATTTCTGACCTTTTTTTTCTCTTTTCAATATGAAAAAATTATAATAATTTAATGTTTTATTTATAGTTTAATGTTTCCCTATTTTTTGTTTAGCATGTTGGCCCTGCTCATAACTATCGAAATAGCGGTATGGCCCGCCAAACTGTGCGAGATGCTGGTTATGAAATTGCACTAGGTATGATGCCTCGATCCATTGGTCCTTTAACTTTCGTATTCACTGGTTCAGGAAATGTTTCTCAGGTATTTCAAAATATCAGCTGTTTTTCTGATAAATTGTTTTTAACATATGAACTGAATAATTTTGAAGATTACTACATAGCTACCAACTGTTCCGTATTTGCGGGAGCTTTCTAAATTTTCTCTCAGTTTTTCCACTATTCCGTGACGAGACAAAGCAACTGTAAAAGAAATCAAAATTTTAGAAAGTTTTAAATTTTTGTTTTATTCTGTTTTATTTCTGTTCATATTTTCTTTTAAGTTAAATATTTTTAGATAAATCACAAAACATGAATTAAATTAAAGAAAATTAAAAACAATAAATAAAATGAATGTACTTCTACTTTTTTATCACCATTTTTGACTAATTATTTGTTTCAATATCAGTTTATCTTTTTATGAGATTCATTTCATTTTTTACTCTATATTCTTTATATTAAGAATGTCAGAATGCAATAGTCTTCAAAAGAATGACCCTACAATAAGTAAATACATATCTGCCAACTCTACTGGATTTTCCAGTAGACTACTGGATTTTTCCAGTTTCTCCTGGTCTATTGGTTTAATAAAAATTCTCCTGGTTTTTGAACATTTTAGAAAATTCCCTAAAATTGTGAGTAAGTTTCCTGAAAAAATCCCTATTGAAATAGAATCTTTGAACAGATTATTATTGCTTGCTTGAATACTTAAATAAGTAATAAGAATACTTGAATAATTAAATAAGTAAATAAATAAGTATTAGTACTTAAGTACTAATACATAGTGAAGCGAGCATCATTTATAAAAATCAGTTTAGAACCTTTCATTTTGTTCTAAAATGTACAGTTTATTTTTATTCAAAACTTTTTAAATTGATTAAGAAATCTTTTAACTATCTTTGATGAATTAAATGCTGATTTACTATTTGAAATTGTAAGTAAACATAGTACATAACATTTCAGGTTCATTTATTGTCAATCATAACAGGAAAATTTTACAGTCTTTCTATTTTGATGACTATAAAAATCCCTAAAATTCCCTATGCATAAAATATTTAGTAGATTATGAAACAATTATCATGAAATTTATATTATTTTGCAAAATCTTCTGGTTTTTTTCTTATCCATGTTGGCAGCTATGTAAATGCAACTCTTGAAAGATTAAAGGATGGCGTAAATTCTTAGCTTTGGTAAAAAAATAAATCATAAATAGTTACCCCGAAGCCTCTCTATTTTTAAGAAGCTTTTCCAATTTTACCCCCTATATTTATTATTATACGGTTAATCATTCATAATCTTTAAATGTGTTTCAGATATATATTCAGTATTATAAATGATGCCAATTCTTAAAAGCAGAAACAAGCTAATATTTAAGTAGTTATTTACAGAATATCGTATATGCTGTTTTTTTTTAATTTTAGGGAGCTCAAGAAGTTTTTCAGGAACTTCCATATGAATATGTGAGTCCTACAGATTTGCCACAGGTTGCTGTGCATGGGTGTATGTTATATATGAGTCTCCTTTTCTTTTTTAGAACAAAAGTTGCTAATTTTATGTTTTTTTCTTCAATATGTATGTTTTTTTTCTTCTTTATAATACAGTGTGCATAGCATTTTTAAAATGTGCTTAAAGGTGCTTATTCTTGATTTAAAAGCCCTTAAAGGTGGTTTTTTCATTAGATGTTTTTAAAAGGTGCTTAATTTTCCCTTTTCAAAAGTGAGATTTTTTTTTTTTTTTACCATGTCTAGCCATGAATAAAGTGTATGGTGCAGTCGTAAGCAGAGATGATCATATACGTCGTAAAGAAGGCGGAGGTTTTGATGCTGAAGAATTCGAACTGCATCCTGATCGTTATTATTCAAACTTTGCTAAAACAGTATGTTCTTGTTATTTATATTTATTGTAAAATACTTAATTCATAATTTATTAATGTAGTTTAAGTGTATTTCAGAGATTTCTTGAGATAAATGGATTTATTTATTTAACTATTAATGCATAGCTGCTAACTCTACTGGATATTCTGGTAGACTACTAGATTTTGCCAGTTTCTTCTGGTTTTTATACATTTTAGAAAATTCCCTAAAATTGAGAAGTTTCCTTAAAACATCCCTATTCAAATGAAATTTTTGTACAGATTATTGCTTGCTTGAATAATTAAATAAGTATTACTAATACATAATGAAGTGAGCCTAATGAATAGAACTCAATTCAAAACTTTTGTCTTCTAAAATTTTCAGTTTATTTTTACTTAGAACTCTCTTTTTTAATTAATCAAAAAATTTTTTTAATAATCTTAGATGAATTAAATGCCTATTAATATTTGAAATATGTGTAAACAAAATGCAGAACATTTCTAGTATGTTTAATATTGGAAAATATTGTGATTTTTCTATTTTGATTACTCTAAAATTCCCTGTGTGTAAAATATTTACTACGTTATGCAGCAATTATCATGAAATTTATATTATTTTGTAAAATGTACTGTTTTTTTTTCTATCCATGTTGGCAGCTATGTTAATGTTATGAGTTAATGAAGTAATGGAGAAAACTCTTTCAGTTGGTTTTCTCACGAATTAACATTCAAAAAGAATTTTTTCAATGTACTGTGCATAGTAGTGCATTTAGTGCATAGTAGTATTAAATATTTTTTTTCTGGTTCTATTTTTTGTGGATCTGACAGCTCACTGATATGATTTGATAATTAGAATTTTTTAAAGTGTGGATATTGCACTTATGCATCTATATTTGAAATATAATTTTTACTATTTAAGTCATTTACTTGGTCTTCTTTTTAGACTTTAGTTACTATTTTTTTTTTAATTAAAAGTTAATTGTGAATATGTTGTGGTATCCCTATGCTTATGGTTTCTTAATGATGAAGACTCTTTTTTGAGATTAGCAAGTTTATTGTATGCTTGTTTATTATATGATTGTTTCTTAAATTTTTTGTTTCAGTGATTTATTACTTTTCTATGTCAAGACATAATTTAAATTATTTTCCTAAGATTGTGGCATTTTATTTAAGCAGTTCAGATGTGACCCTATCAATATGGTAATATCAGAGGTTCAACTTGCAATACTTAATTATGGTCATATTAATATTTTTCTTAAAGATATTTTTCTTAAAGATATTTTTTAAAAAATATTTTTCTTCTGCATTCCTTTGAAAAAGGTTGTACAAGCCTACTTAAGGCTCTATTATATTGAAATATTTTCAGTGGCTCATTAGCAAAATGAAAGATTTAATTTCTTTTTATATTCTAATTCATTAAAATATTTTTTTAGATTGCTCCTTATGCATCTGTTATTATCAATGGTATTTATTGGGCTGTTAATTCTCCAAAACTTCTAACTATTCCGGATGCCAAACACTTACTCAGACCCAGTTTCACCCCTTGGTTACCCTCTAGTGAAGGTTCACCCTCTCTGCCCCATCGCCTGTTGGCTATATGTGATATTAGTGCAGATCCGGGAGGTTCCATTGAATTTATGTCTGAGTGCACCACAATTGATACCCCTTTCTGCCTGTATGATGCTGATCAGCACAAAAATAGTGAAAGGTGAATTGATTATCTTACTATGCAATAACTGAAGGTTCTAAGTAATATTTTAGTAAATTATCTCTAAAGTTTATGTGCTGAAAGTAAGGAATAAAGATGTTTTATTTTTTATCCAAAAGCTGTTTAATTCAAAAAATTTATAAAATGCTCATTTAAACTAGTCTCCCCTGACACCTTGTTTTCTTAATACAGTAGAGAACCGATTATCCGGAACGATCGGGACTATCGCTATTCCGGATAACTGATTTTTCCGGTTTTCTGAATCACTACAAAAAGCCGTTTTTTTAGTGTTAAACCCAACTAAAAAAAAAATATTTGGAAATAATCTTAAAAATAAGAAAAAACGATGAGGTAATGCACTAATGATTATTTCTGAAATGATGGTAAGGTAAACATCCTTCAAAAAAGAAAGAAAAATCCAAAAATCTTATGGGGAAATATTTATTTATTTATTTTTTTTAAATTGCGGGAAAATTTATCGAATTTCGTTCCGGTTTTTTGGTTTTCCGGTTTTCTGATTTCCGGATAGCGGGTTCTGTACTGTATTTTGATTTGCCTATTGAGAAGGTTTTTTTTTAGATTACTCATCAACTGTTTGTTACCAAAAGAACTTGTAAATTTCTTCCACTTTCAAAACACTTGAAGAGTGTGACTTAGTACTTTCATTCATTGAAAACTCGGAAATTTAAAGACTTTCAAAATAAATCAATGTTGTATAATGAATAAATAAATATAATAATGAATAATTATAACAATACATGAAACTAAATTAGATCTTTAAGAGTTTTTTTGTTCCTACTTTTTTTTACGAAAATGTTGTGCAAAGCCTACATCCACTAAAATCTTGCAAATGTAAATTATGGAATGTTTTAGTTTGCAATTCACTACTGTGCTGATTTCTATTGATATTTTAACTACGTGTGGTGATTTAAAATTTCCAAATAACATTTAAAAATTTAATAGTCATGCAAAATAAGAAATAGTACTTTAAATATGTATGAAATATGTTTAATGCCTGGAATTAAGATCTAAAGGCCAAGATTGCCTTATGTCTAAAAATGACTTTGAGGTCTCACTTTGTTTGAATTAGTTATTAATTAGCTATTAAGTTATGAAAGGATTTATGTTGATGTTTTGTGGGTGTTTTAATATTGAAAAAAATAATTTTAGTTACATTATAATATTTTGCAACCATATCTGTTTATGACTGGAGATTTTCTACCTTTGAAATGCTTCATTTTTTAAAAAAAAAATTGAATTTAAAATTATAATTTAAGCAAACCATAAAATATATTGAAGTTTGAAGCATACTACACAACTAGAGCAAAGAAAGAGAGAGAGTGAAGCGAAAGCCAATCATGAAGCGATCTGAAATTTATTGCTTTTGTAGTTTCATTAGGGAATTGTTTATAATTAGCAAATAGGAGTGGAAGTATCAGATTATTAATAAGAAAAGTAAAATAAATTACACTTTTGAGCATTGAGAAAAGCCGGCTTGAATTTAAAATATGAATACATTATCAATAATTTAAATGTGTTGCCATTAATAAAATTAAGAAGAAAAAGAGTCAAATTAAAATTATATATATATTTTAGCAAACAATCGTAGAAAAGAATCATGTACCTAGTTTTAACCAAATTGAAATTTCGTTGCAAAATTCAAAAATGTGCAAGCTGATATGCATTGAAAAAAAAGGCCTGACAAATTTTATTTTATAAAATAAAGCAAGCAAATAATGTATACTCCACCTTGTACCTTGTTCAATAGAAATGTTAGATGGATAAAACCTTTGTCTACCTTTGGAAAATATGTACCACTTTGCAAATAAATGAAATGAAATAGTTTTTAGCAACTCATTTTACAAGGATTATTATGTTTTCGATGAAACTTTCTTAAATAAAATTGGTTTCGCTGTCTCTAGATAGTTGCATAAGCATTGATTGAAATAAATTTAATGTTTTATATATTTCTATGCTTTTAAATATTTGTAATTAAAATCAAGTTACTTTTTCAAATGTTAAAAAAAAAAAAAACATCTGAAGAGGAATTTAGAATTTATTTTTAATAAAATTGTTGAGTAAGTGAACAAATTTTTTTACCTACACTTGAACTATTTCATTTTTGTTTAAACCAATGCTGATGATTTCATTCAAAATAAATAAATTAATTAATAATTGAAATCTAGCAGTTTGACTAAATAGTTGATATTTAAATTTTTAGAACACATTTGACCGATTTCATCTTGTAAATATTAATGTCTTGTAAATGTCTTTCATATCAAATTTTGAACTATTTTCCAGACTCAGTTCTTCATGATTTTTAAAAATTAAAGCATGAAAGTTTTAAAAATGCTTGAATTCTAAAGAGTTTTTACTGTTATAATTTTTTATTCTATTTGTTTTAAAAATTGTGAAGAAAATCTTTTTTTTATTTGGAATGTTTTTTATGCTTACACAAACTAACCTAAATGGCCTTTTTTTTCTCTAAGACTATTTATTTAAGAAAAAAGAAATGCAATTATGTTGAAAAATGTAGGCTGATTGGAATCAACATGTTTTGTCAACAGATATGCATAGTATACATGATCGTGCAAAAAGTGTTAGGAGAAAGTTTGCCTCACAGCGGGGAAATTTTTTCCTATTACTCATTATGAAAAAAAAAACGGACAAAATTCCCATATTCTACCCCGTCGTCAATTTTAGAAATTTGAAAATTTTTGGTAAGTCAATAACTAGTTTAATGTCTTCAAAAAATTACTACATTTAAAGAAAGATATGCTGATATGTATAATAATCAATTTAGAGTTTTTTATAAATCAAAACAATTTTTAAAAAATCTATGATTTACGAACAAATTTTATCGAAATTAGGTGGCGGCGAAATGGTTGAAACTAGTTCAAAGACTAAATTGCTTGAAAAAAGTTCTTTAATTGAGATGTGTTTGCTAAAAGTTTTTCATTTTATCCAAGTTTGTTTGCCAATAAGTAAATTTTATAGTTGTTGGCAAAAGTTTTTTGTTTGTTTTTAAAAATGCTAAAACAAAATTTGCATGCTTTGAGTTATGTACCTTATTATTAATAAGAAAATTTTTCAGTTTTGCAGGGCCAGGAGTTCTTGTGTGTTCTATAGATAACATGCCAACTCAATTGCCTTTAGAAGCTACTGATTATTTTGGTTACCTATTAAGTCCTTATTTGAACAGTATTGTGAGTGTTTATATTTTACATTGCTTAATTACCTAAGCTTACCATAATTACCATTGCTTATTACGTCACAAAACCTGAGACGCTGATTGGTTAAGGGGGAAAAAAAACTTGGATGGAAAGTAGAACATGCTCTACTATCGTTCAAGAAGTTTAACCAAGTTCTTGGATGATTGTTTACACGATCGAAGCTCAAAGCAAAACAAGTTTCCTTCAATAGCAATCAATCTCTGTCAAAGAAATCGGATCGTCTAAACAGGCCTTTAGTTATTTAATTTATTAATTACCATATATCCAGGTGTATTAGTTGACCTTTCAAACCCACAAAATTTTTCAAAAATCAGGGGTGGACTTATACACCAGTAATATCGACACATTACACAAATTACATAGCATTTTTAAAAAGTGCTTAATGGTGCTTAATTTCGTTTTTTAAAAGCCCTTAAAGGTTTTACTTTTTACATTGGGTGTTTTGTAAAAAATAGTTAATTTTCCCTTTTTTCAAAATAAGATATTTTTTCTTTACCATGTCGATTTTTGCCATGAATTATGTAATAAGTGTGGTTTTCACATTGTTTTATTCAACATTTTTATAGTTCATTCCATTAAAATTTTTTTCAGTGTACCTTCGTGCATAGCATATGAAAGCCCCAATAATTTTACATGTTTGATGAAATACTTGTAGGTTTGCATGCATGTATACTCAGCTTGATTCGGTAGGAAGGATTCCAACCTCTCTGTTGCATTTTGCACGAGATTCTTAATTTCTGGCTTCATTTTTTGCCCTCTGAAATTGAACCAAAAAATTTCTCGAATTTTTGCTGATCTGGACTAATTGAACATTGCCAAATTTTTTGCCCTATTTATTACATTGTTGGTGAAGGACCATCGTCTTTTTCACTGGGAAGCTAATGACCTTCAAGCACTCTTCTATTTATACATCATAATCTTTGAACTTGACTTGGGATCATTCAATAATTATATATTTTCATGTGGTCCACAGAGCAATCAAGAATCACAGAGCTTCATGACCTCAAAATTTCCATCTTCTGTTTTAGTCATTTAATTTATTTTATTTATCCTGATGGGGCAAGGGGACTCTAACCCATGATCCATCTACCACTGAGGATATTTCATGTCAGCACTGAGGTTAGTGTGAGCCGATGTGGAATTAGTATCGACCAATCATCACTGGGATTCAAACCAATTCACCTCATTGGAAGGTGAACGCTCTATCTCCTGATCCATCACGGCTCTAGTTTGACCTATTAATTTTATTTTTTTTAAGATTTTTAAAGAATTTTTGAGATTTTTTTAAATAATTATTTTGTTTTCTTTTAGCTGTCCTCTGATGCCACTAAACCTTTAGAACAGCATAATTTCCTTCCTACAGTTCAGGGTGTAAGTATTAGTAGTTTTTTTTCTTGGTTTATCACTTTTTTTTCAGAAATAGACATAATTAGACATAATTATATAGTCTTTTAATGTAGTTAGTGGTGGTACTTTTTTCCATGCTACAGGAGATTATTAAAAGGTATCTACTCTTAGACTTTTATTAATTGTTATCTTGTTTATGGCTTTATTTTGTTAAAATAACTAAAAATAATTAATAAATGAATAGTTTATTCATATTTTTCGGACCTTTTTCCTTTTTATAATATTTATTTTATATTTTTAACTTTGAATATAAAGTAGTTTTTTTTTCTTTCTTAAGTTCCATTTAACAAGAGTTAGAAATGATTTTTAACTTATTGAGGATAGTAAATTTTTATATAATGAATACTCAAGGACAAATTTGAATTCCTTTATTCTCATTGATTTGATTTAAAAAATTGTTTTGAAAATTTTTTGTTTTTAATTTCAATTGCTCCATTATGTCTCACTTGAAAAATATTTAATATCAAGCATTATTAATTTTTAAGTTACAAGTTTTTAATACTTAATCGCGTAAGTTTTATAAGTGATATTAATATTTTTCTCTCATTTTATAGGCAATTATTGCAAGCAATGGTTCCTTGACACCTAATTTTGAATATATTGCAGAACTAAGACATACCTCAGTGTAAGTTCTAAATTGTTTTTCATGAGTTGTGACTTCATGTAATAAAATTTCATCTCTTATGCTTGTTGCCATGTACAGAAGCTTTATCTGTGTTGTTTTTTTTAGACAAAAGTGAGTTAGTTTTATAAGGAGATTATCTTTTAATTGTTTGGCATAAGACTGAGGTTTAAAGGTTAAATAGAAAAGGAAATTATTTTTAAAAAAATAAAACACTATTATCTTGCATCTTGCTGATCATATCTTTTTAAAACATGTTAGAGTTTAATGGAATGGTTTGATAAAGTACTGGCTTATATTTCTTACAGAGGTATTTTTAACTCTTCTACAAGCGTAATTTACACGTTGAAAATCAGGAGTACTCCTAAAAAAACTATTCAGGTATATTTTAATGCTTTGTAATTTAAATAAAACTTTAGAAAAAACATGGTGCATTCTCGAAACTAGCAGAATTTTTCTTCTCTACTTCCCACTACATCTAACTCTTCTATAGCAAAATTAGTACCCTAGATAACAGCTTTAAGTGAAAGAAAGTATTCAATCCTTTACTAATAAACTGAATTGATTGAGAAACAACTAGAAATTTTAACTTTAATATCACAGCATGAGTCTGAATTTAAGGAACAAAATGGAAATGTATGTGATTTCAAATTTGATAATCATGGAAAGTGTAAAAAAGAAATAAAAAAATACAGGTTTAAGACTGTTCGAAACCGACACAGATTTTAAAAATAATTTTAAGAAGATACAGCATTATTTTGAATTGCATCTCTTTCATTTTATTCTTGATTTTTTTTTCTATTTGAAGTTTATCAACAATTCAATTTTTAAGCAAATAAATATACAATATTTTGAAGCAAATATGTATGCTGTTAGAACGCATTGCAATACATTATATATTATAAGTTTATTAAAAAAATAATTATTTCTATTAAAATTGCATAGAATACTCTAGAGATGTAAAGAATTCATTGTGTGAATTGTTGTTCATTATTTGCTTTTCAGGTCACAAATGAAAGCTCAATCACTGGTACAAAAATCTGCGAAGAAGGTTCTTGTTCTTGGAGCTGGTTATGTTGCTGGTCCTCTTGTTGACTACTTAACAAGAGACTCTACAATTCATGTTACCATTGGTATGCATTTTTATTTTTTTAACTGTATAATAATAGATTTATCATCTATGTGTTATTTGTTCATATTTGTTATTGTATATTTTGATTGTATATTTTGATTATTGACATATTTTGATTCCATTATATGGGCTAGCCGCTCTCAGGAATATACAATTAATGTAATGTAAATTATTAATTTTACATTATGGGTATTTCGTCATATTTTTTTCACTAATGAAGTGAATCAAAAATTTTTGCAAGCAATGACTTTGCATACAAATTATAAAACAAGTTTATCTGAAATGAATGCTATCTGAGAAACTATTTTTTTATAATTATTTTTTCAAATGGTCAAAAAAAAATTTTATTGTAAGAAATGAAAATTTTTATGCCAGTATAATCTACTTTATAGTGAATGATAAAATTTATAATTTATAAGAAATTGGCAAATTATTTTTGCAAAATAAAAATTCTAAAAAGATTATAATTCTAAAGATTAAAAAGATAAACATTCTAAAAATTCTTCTTTTTGATTTGAAGAAGTACAAGTACAAAACTAAAAAGTAAAAATTTTAAATTAAATTTCTTTGAAACTGAAAATTCTAAATAGCTATAAATTTCTAAGTAGATATAAAGTTAGTGCTTCAGACCTCAACACACAGATAGACAAACAAACATTAATGGTTTCGTAAAATTAATTGATTCCTAAGTAAGTTATAACAGAGTTTCTTTAATTATGAAGGACTCAAATTATTCAACTAATCAACTTCTATTGATAACAGAATGTTAAATTAATATTAAATATGTGAATTATTTCATTTGACATGTAATAAAAAGTGAATAAATATTTTCTCAACCTACCAAAAAAGGGGCTATAGATGGCTCGAGGGAAAGTTATTTTTGAGTAATGACCAAAAGCAAAACTCTTATGGCAGAAAATCTGTCCTCCTGGTGAGCTCATTTGAAGTCCAAGGTTGTGCTTCACTCTGGTTACTCATTAACGTTTTTTTTTTAAAAAAAAAACAATCATCAGAAAGCTTCCACAGGAAGAAATTTACGTGTGAAATTGGGATAAAGGCCTCTAGACCCTCCAGGCCATGGAAAAGTGTTAGAGACTCAAAAAAGAGTCTGACAACACTATTCCTAGAGCAATAAAGATAAGATCGAGTGACATTTGAATTATAAAAGTTTTTTCCTATCGGTCATCGGGACATATATCATCTTTTACAAAAATCATTGAGTATTCAATTCTTCATTAAGTCACTAAGTTTTGCAAAACTTCATTGAGTTTTTGAATTTTGCAGAAAAGTCATGAGAGCTGCCCTTTTCTTTTCAGGAAATTTCAATCCTAAAGATGTTTGGGAATAAAAGTTAGCTTTTAAAGAAAATATAATACATTAAATTTATAAATTAAAATTATAAATTTTATATATAAATTAAAATTATAAATTTTATATATAAATTAAAATTATGAATTCATTGTATTAAAATAAATTTATAAATTTAAAATAAATTAAAAATGTTGGAAAATAAATTTTTCTTTTAAGAAAATTGGAAGAAAAAAAAAGAAATCTCAGAAAAAAAGTGATGATTTCATTCTACATTCTCGTACAAATATTTGTATTTTTTTCCAAGAAAAGTAAAGTGCAAGTAAAAGGCTGCTCGTAACCAGTGTAAGGCCATGTACATAGAATAGAAATTAAAACCTTCAAGGAAGTGGATAATGGAATGTTTTTGTTGAAGAAAAGTGCAGTATTCATGAGTTTTGGGTAAATATTTGATTTAGTTGCAAGTACTCACTCTATATCGACCTGACATTATAATGACCATTTTCAATTGCACCACAGTGGTCATTATATCGAGCATCAAATGTGTATTTGAAAGTAAATTTTTTTAAATTGTTACTGAACATGTTTTTCTAATAATCTTTTTGATTTATAGATTAGTTTTATATGATTTATTTATTATGTTATTCATTTTTAGGCTCATCCCTTCAAAATCAAGGAGAAGCATTAGTTAAGTCTGATAATGCAGAACATGTTGTCTTAGATGTTACAACTGGAAGCAATAACTTAGACAAATTGATTGAAGAATCTAGTCTGGTGGTTAGGTAATTAGTTTGTTGAAGTAATTTGTGTACATTCAGATTCAACACTTTGCCAATGCCATTTCGAGTTATTTAACTCTTGGATAATAACTTATGTTCTTTTTTTGTTTTTTGTTGGTTTTGAAATTAGTTTTTTACAACTTTTCTTTTTTGGAGCAATAATGTAGTGTTTATAAATTTTTGCATCTCTTTTGATTTAAAAAAATTATGAATTTAAATTTTGGTTTTTAAATTATTAGTTTCAGATAAGAATAAAAAATAAGAGTTAATGGAATTAAATATTTGTAGAACATGAGAATAATTATCACATAATTTATGTTTATCTGAAACCACTGCATATTTAGCATCAGTTTAATTATTGATTTCAAGCTATGTAAATGAAGACTAGTGTTTTTACTGAACAGTCTTAGTTCTTTAAAAAATTTAAAATTAATTATGAAATTATTGTTTAAAAATTTGAGCACAATTTGTTTAAAACTGCGCAAGATATGAGTAATTAATCTATTCGTTATATGCTGCTGACGTGTGGCGAAAGCTTTAAAAAAAATTTTACTTTTGTAGTGAATTGTATTTGACAACTAATAAAAAAAGTCTATTTGAATATCTTAAAAATTTAAAATATTTCGGAAGCTCAGAATGATAAGGGTTTTTAAAATATATCATATTAACAAATTATAAATATATCTTTTCTTATCTGAGTAATTTGAATTTCATATTTTCTTAAATTGTGAAAGTACATAAATAATACAATTCATTTTTCTCTCTACGAAAGAAAAAAAGAACAAATTTACTTCTGTTTAACTTCTTTACACTTTGAGCATTTCTTTGAAAAATTGAAAGGTGAGATTGAAAGAAAGATTCGTAAGAAAGCCAGATTGAAACTGTGTATGAAATAAGAAAACTTATTAAATGCCTAAAATCATTCAATGTTAATTTTAGAACAAATTTTCCCCTTTTCTATATTAATAAATTTTTTGTATTTTATTTTGTTAAAATGAATTGTAAGAAAAATGTTTTGAAATACTTGTTTATTTTTTTAGCCTACTTCCTTATTCATTACATCCAACAGTTGCTGAACGTTGTATAAAACACAAGGTTAATATGGTGACTGCCAGTTATTTAAGTCCCCAAATGAAAGAACTACATCAAGCGTGAGTACAAATCATATTTTATATCTCTCTTTTACGCATTTTTCAGATTATATGTTAACTTCAATTATACTTAAAACTTCAACAAATTACTTGTATAGTTTAGTATTTGTTTACGTAAAAGTAATCAATATAATAGAAAAATTGTTTTATTGTTATAAACTTTGAAAAAATTAAAAATTTATATTCAAATTTTTCTTTTGATCAATTAATTTTACTCATTCTTTGAAAGATTTTTCAATTGCACTTAACTTTTTTTTATTTCAATCTTATTTTTTTTTCAATGTTCATTTAATTTAATTGCATTCATGTTTAAGAACAGTATAGTTTTCTGTGATCTGTTAATCCTTAAAGGGTTTAATTTATTGTTAGTAATGTGATTAGTTCAAATTGAAAGTTTTATGTAAATTTTTTTTAAAAACAAAATAAGCTAATACTCCTAAGTCATCCACCATCTGGTACAATTATTTTTAAAAATTATTCTCAATTTGCTTTCATGAATAATGAAAGCTTAATTCGAATGGTAGTATTATCCTTCTGGAAGAAACAGCATGCTGTATACTTAGTGTAAATGCTTAGAACTTTTTTAAAGTTAAGATGCTTTCTGTCTGGCCAGCTAATAAGTTACAAAACGTACCCCTAAAACTATAATGTAAGTCCTTAAAGGGATTGTTTAAGTAAGCATCTAGGGCTTGAAGCACTTATGTCAGTCCTTTCCACACCTTAGTAGTTTTCGTTTCACACAACTTATTTTTCATATTTGAGACCTGTATCAGTTCTTAATCATCATGGATATTTTTACTAACCCTTTGCTTATGGTGACCGTGTTGTATCATCACATGTGGTCCACATGTTGCATCAACCGTAAGCCAAAGGTTGAGATATAATTTTACTTTTAATTACACTGTTGTTTCAATTTAAGAGTACATTGTTGAAGAATATGCATTTTCAGCTAATCACAGAGGCACTTTTATCCGGAAATATACAGTTTGTGTTAAAATACTTTGTTCTTATCAAATTTATTTGGAAAGTGTTCACATAGCACACAATTTATCGCACAATTAACTTAGCCACACAATTTATAACATAGCACACAATTAACTTTGATATGGAGGTGCATAATTGCTGGTATAAAACCTTTGTGGTTCCTGCCTTAAATAATCGTAATCTGAACATGAAATTATTTGCAATAGAAATTTAAATTTTTTTAATACATTTTTATGATTCTAATAAAAATTCCCAAAATAACATGAATTTTTTATTTACATATATGAAAATGTGAATAATTTATCCAGCAAAAGATTAAACTGTTTGTCTTTAAAAAAAAAATAATTTTACTTTGCAAACGTATATTTTAACTATTATGTACAGTATTTATGTTTAAATCTATAAAATAAATTGACATTGTTCTTATTGCACCAATAAAGGAAGGAAATATTATTAATTTACAGCAATAAATTGCGCTTTGTGGTGTTTTCCCAGAGTGCAATTTGTTTTTCTATCTGACTTTTACTTAAAGAAAATTAAGATCAGTTTTTATTTTCAACACAGATGAAACTGAACATTAGAAAACTGTTAATTTTCTTGCTTGAAATAAATGGTAGAAAGCATTTAAATTATATATTGCACTAAGAATAAAATTTCATATTTCTACATCAAAATAGTTAGATTATAGTTTAATGTAGCAAGTGTGTACTATTATGATTTAAGTATATCATTCAAAACATATTATGTGTGATTAATTTGGAGTGATCTCTTTTTGAAGTGCTTGTGAAGCTGGTATAACTATTATGAATGAGGTAGGATTAGATCCTGGCATTGACCATTTGTTGGCTATGGAGTGTTTTGATGAAATCAGACTAAATAATGGCAAGGTAAACTATCAGCATTATTAAAAATTGTTGTTACTTAAAATTGTACGATATTTACTTCAAATTGCTTAGTAACCACAGAAATGAAATTTTTTTTCAATTTAAGGAATTCAATATTCACTTATTAGGTATGAAATATGTCATTAAGTTGTACTTCTAACTAATTGCATTGAAAATAATTCAAGTTCTTTGATAACTTGCAGTTTTTTTGGAAACATCCTTAGTTTTATATTAGTTTAAACTTTATGCTAGATCTTTGAAAAAATGTTTAAAAAAATTTTTTTTCTTGGTTATTGTGTAATTTAAATGCATGTTTTCTTATAATTTAAATAAATATTTTTCTTTGGGTTTTCCAGACAAATTGAATTCTTTATTTTATTTACTTTTCGAATGTTAAAAGTTTTAATTCAAGAAATCACTTTAAAAAGCAGTTTTAAATTTTTGGCTCTTAGTTTTTTTTTTTTTTTGCAGACTTATAGGTTATTGAGAAGTTCAATTTCTGGCTCCTTATTTTTCGTGCACATTATTTATATATTCTTGCATTCTAAAGAAGAATTATATGCAATTGTGAAAAAATTTGTAGCACTTTGGTTAGACTGTACTTAAAGGATCTGCTTTGATTTTATTTGAGTATAAAACTTAAAATTATAAAGTATTGTGCTGCATTGTATTAAAATTTTTTTTAAAAAAAACTGTGCTGGCATGCAACATTGGTTCTAAATCCAATCAATCATTTTTGCATAATAATGAGTATGTAGCATGAACAATAAGTGTTTCTATTCTTTATAAAAGTCTTAAATTTATTATCTGATGATTTATTAAACTAAAGTTAATTTTTATTATCAAACAAAAATGTGGAAAAAGATCATCAATAAGAGCAGAAGAGGACGCTGCTATGTTAAACAGTGTTATTCTACTTCAAGCTTTTGGAAATAAATACATTGAAATTTTACTTAATTCTTTATTTGTTAGCACTTAATCATTTTATAAAAAAAAACAATGTGAATAGGAATAAAAATAATTAAATACTCAATGGAAAATGCATCAGCCTGTAATGCGAGCAAGTAAAGCGAGCCTGTGAGCAATATTGACCACATAGCCACAGTCATGAAGTTGTGGAACCTTAATCTCCATGACCCCTTGCAGTAATGCTTTTTTCCCCCTACGTGTTAAGCATATATTAAATTTTCCATAAACAGATCTTTATATAATTGTAAATTTTAAAATTATTTTCATTATGAATAATAACTAATTTTTAAATTTTTTTTATTTGAAGATAACATCATTTGTATCATTTTGTGGTGGCTTGCCAGCTCCAGAATTCTCAGATAATCCTTTAAGGTATAAGTTCAGGTAAGAACTCTATATTGAATACTCTGTTTTAAAAATCATCTTGCTGTGATTTTCCATAGCTTTAAAATAAAATGGCACAGCTGTAATTGTTATTGTGGTAAATACTGCACTCTAAAATTTAGTTTGTAACTTTTTCAAAATATTGTTTTTGTTTATCATTTTGTTCCTAATTTCTATATCTGTGCAACTATATAAACTTAGTATTTATAACCAATTAAATTATTCAAATTTACTAGTTGTGTAATAGCAGTATTATGAGGTTACTTTAGTGTAAGATTTATGAGCGTTTCAATTTAAACACATTTTTTGTAATTCCTTTAAAGTTATATGTAAAATTGTGCTGCTGTTAAAAAACATTAGAACTTTATCAATGGTTTTATTACTTTAATAAGTGGTTTTTTACTAACATACTGTATTTTTAACCTAGCATGACTTAAGAATAGATTGTCTCAAATCCACATATCTTGGAAAAAAGTTTTTTCAGTTTTTCAAGTTTTATACATTTTATATCCTTTATTTGCTGATATTTAAACCTTGCTTCTTATTTTCATATTTGTATCTAAATTTGCCAAAGTGAAGAATAACATGTAAAAAGGAGAACTAACAATATTGAAGTTTAATTGATAATAATTTATATTTGATTATTAAATTCTATAATTCTCTTCATTGATTCATTTAATATATCATAGATTGTAAAAGAATTAGATAATTCACAAACGTGTACATTTATGAAAACTTGATATCTTTCCGTTAATGGTTATTTTTTAAAAATGTTTACACTCAGTGTTTTTAATGATGAAATTAAATTTGTAAGCGCTGGAATCATTTTTAGAAATTTAATATGAACCGCCCTTTTGTTGTTTATGGTCTAAATTTTGTGTGGATTTATTAGTTGAAAAGTTAAATTTTTTGAGTTCAGTTTTTGGAGAATTTCCCATACCTAAAGTAATTTTTAATCTTTCATGTGGTTCAAACTTTTTTTATCCTTTCTTTTAGCTGGAATCCTAGAGGTGTTTTACTAAATACCACAGCTGAAGCAAAATATCTTGAGAATGGCAAAGTAAGTATATTATTTTGTTTATAAAATAATATTAGATTTCAAGTTTATTTTTAATCTATTTTTATTTCAAGACAATAATTACACACAATTTAAGAGCTATTAACCTATCTATAATTATAGTAACATCTTCAATGCATATTTTTTTTCTTCAAAAAGTAGATATCATTGATTTAAAAAATACAAACTTTTTAGCTGTAAATACTTACCTTGATTCATTTCTGTAATTACTTTTAGCTTCTCTTTATATGTCAGTGTTTTTACATTACTATTGTACATTCGAGTCCTTCACCTGATTCAGCAAAAAAAAAAAAAAAAAAAAAATATCAAATGGAAAAATTTAAAAATTTTGTAATTGTTACAAAAAAGTTGTTTATTTAGAAAAAAATCTTTTAGAACTTTGTCATTTTTATATCCAAGAATTGCATAATATTTCAAGACGTACAAAAAATGTTGTATTGTGATACATATTTGTGTATACTATTCTTGGATATGGAATAGTCATTGTTAGAAGTTGATGCACTAAAAAAATCAAAAATTATATTAGATTATTATAACTTTACTTTATTGTTTTAATAATTAATTATTAAAAATGCTGAACTTACCAATTTTGGGCATTTTTGATAATCAATTATTTATTGTAATATACAATCTACCAATTTTTGTCATTAGACTACGAGTGATGATTCATTTTTATCATGCAGACGGATTTGTGTATATTATATTTATGTATTCCAGATTGTGGAAATTCCAGCTGGTGGTGTTTTAATGGATTCTATCCGAGATATCGATTTCCTCCCAGGATTCAATTTAGAAGGATATCCAAATAGGGACTCAACACAATACATCAATGCGTATGATATACAATCTGCTGAAACTGTTATTAGAGGAACTCTACGTTATAAAGTAATCAATTTGACTCAACTAAAGTTTTTTTAAGATGTACATCAGAAGTGGTT
This sequence comes from Parasteatoda tepidariorum, assembly GCF_982258835.1. NCBI lineage: Eukaryota > Metazoa > Arthropoda > Arachnida > Araneae > Theridiidae > Parasteatoda > Parasteatoda tepidariorum. The sequence goes on from NC_141760.1 coordinate 107,219,593, forward strand.
AACCTTTTGCATAACATGTGCCAACTTTTTGTCAGATGTGACATACAGTTCTGGCATTATTCTTTTATATAAACTTTTTATGTAAGCTAAAGTTTTACTCAGTGTCCTTAACTACGGGAGTAATTGTGAGCCCAACTCAAAAATCCTAAAAATTTCTCGAGTAAAATCATTAATGAAGCATTTCAAAAAATTAATGTCTTTATAAATTTAAATCATTGATATTTTCAAAAAAAAAATTTATATGCTGCATAATTTAAATGAAAAATTACGTTTTTCATTTAAATTATGCAGACATAACGACTTTTATGTCTAATCACATTTATTATTCTACCGGAAAAAATATTTACAAATTAAAAAGATGCCAAGTATAAATTCTAGTTCTAATATTTCTAAATAAAATATACAAGAATTTTTGTACATAAATGTGATCGATGATTTCTTGAAACTTCTGGACCTTGGACTTCTGGATTGCGGTTAGCGAAAAGTCCGGATTTTTCCGGAGCACAATCGTCTTTGTTAACTAGTTATGATTAATCAATTATCTAGAAATAGAAATGTTAATGCAAACTAGAGAGGCACAAAGCATTCTAGTATTATTTGAACTGATTGGGCAAGTTGTAATCATTCAATGCATTATGTTTGGCCACCAGTGTTGTATAGTATTAATTGCTTATGATAATTAACTTATATTTTGCTATTATGTAGGTAAAAGATCTAACTTTAAAATTAGTGTTTCTTCTATGAACTGGCTCATAGAAGAAGAAAGTGGGAAGACTAGAATAAAGGTAGTAATCATAGTTGGCCAGACAGCCCAATGTGGGCCAATGCCTTCCTCTGAAGATTTCTCCATAACGACTTCCGATTTATCTTTGATCTCCAATTCTTTTCATTAATTACAAGAAAATCAGACTCTTAATAAATCTTGTACAGTTCAAAGTCAAATTTCCTTCTCCAATTATTGTTTTAATTTACACCACCAAGTATGCTCCACAAATTGTTTCTCTCAAATATTGCAATACAATTTTCCTCCAGTTTTGAGTAAGTAGTAAAGTCTTACCTTTATCTGGTGGCATGAGTTGGAGAGGGTTCTGGCTGAAATAAATTATTTTAGCATTTGTAAATCCATGAGTATTGTGCAAGTTGAGAAAACATATCTTATATGATTATACATTTGATTATGTAAAGAAATAATGCAGGTTATTAACTCTGAATTTTTACATTGTGTGTGGAGGAAGGACTTCTCTTTGTTTATTGTAGAAGGGCAAAGTGATAGCAAATCACATAAAATAAAACATTTGCATTAGGATAAATATTCAGTTATGCAGACCTTGGGGGAAAAAAGAGTCATATGATGCAAGATATCCAGTTTTTTACTTTCTCATTTAAAAAAGAAAGATCAAATGTAATTTATCCAACATTAGCAGTTTAGCCGAAAAGGATAGGGTATACTTTGTGCTAAGTAGACTGAAGCAAGAAGGAATTAAACATAAATGAAAGTACAGAAATAGGCATAATATAATATTGCCCATTTTTTGGGCTTTATTCTTTTTTTCGTTTTCTTTTCTTCTCTTTTTTTGCTTTAGACTAGCAGCTTAGGTTTAATCTTTAGGTCTCTGTGAATTTTAAGTAATAAATTGCTCTGGGCTCAAAGTTGCTATTTATCCATTCATAGTTAATAATTGTGTATTTAAAATTTATAGGAATTGGAGTTCGATGACAGGACAAACTGAAGTGGAATGTGCTTGTAATTAGTTAATCCAGCATTAAGAGTTACTGTAATTTATCCAATCAAATCAGTCTTGTTAAATTTTATAATTTAAATTAAATTAAATTTGAAATTAAAAGTATTTATAAAGTAAAAAACAAATTTTTAAGGTAAAAATAAATACTCTAATGAGTCCTCTTGGCGTAGACTTTTATGAGTCAATTGTAGCAATTGATTGTAGTTTAGAATATCTGTATTGTTGTGAAAATTGTAATTAATTGTTGCTTAGAAATAGTTGACGGTAATTATTGTTGTTCTTCCTGCCTGAGTAATAATTGTTTTTTCCAAGCATAAAATAATTGTAAAAGAAAATGTTGTCTACCCATACATGAATGAGGAAAACAAAATTTTTCCTTTTTATTTTCCAATTTTTTGTTGATAACTTTATGTTTTACGTTTCAAATCAAACTGTTTTATCGTTTTTGGATTATTTTTTTTTGTGTGTGTTAAGTTTAACACAGTACTACATTTATTAATTTTTAGGGATTTTCGGAAGCAATGAAAGCTCTCTTGAAATTGGGTCTTTTGAGTATGGAACCTCATCCTTGTCTTCATCCTAAAGGACCTGAAATATCATGGGTGTGTGAAACAATATTTTTGTACTATTGTATTTTTTAAATTTTGTGCTCTTCGATATACATGTTCTCTGTACTTCTATATTTGTGAGTTTAAATATATATGATTATATATATATAAGATAACTGACATTAAATTAACACCAAATCAAGAAAATCAAGTTTTAAGCTTTAAACTATTATTTTGTATTTTTGGATAGGTCTGATATTAATTAATCACTGTTTCCATTGGTTGGTTTGATAAGAAGATAATGGAAGTACTAAATTTGTTATTACTCAACTTCTTTAGGCACCTCTTTTACTACCTCATTGAAGGATTAAAAAAAAGATATTCTTAAAACTTATAATGAAACAATATTTTTAAAAATTTTCACTTAGAACAAATAGACATAAAAATTAATAACAATAATTTATCTTTCATATTAAAGATATAACTTTAAAAATATGTTTTAATCTATTTGTTTTTATCATAATTTATTTACTTGTGAAAAACTAATTTTAAAGTTTCAAGATGTAATTAAGTTTAATTAAAAAGTTAGAGAACGTAACCTTGTGGGATTTATTCTTAGACAACAAGCATTTTTTCTAAAAATTGACTTGTTGTTTACTTAAAAAGACCATTGTGAAATTTTGAAACAATCATTTTTTTAAAATTCTTTATATTTTTTAAAACATTGTTCTAAAGGTATATGTTGAATATCATAACTTATTTAAAAAAAAAGGTACAAAAGGGTTTGCATTGTTGTGTGTGTAAATCAAATAAGTTTTTTTTAAAATTTAAATGGTTTCTCAAAACTTTGTTTTTCAAAGATAGGTTTAATAATTTTCCACCAATTTGATTATTATCTTTGATGCTCATAGGGGTGGTTAGATAAATTTTAAAAAATGATTAACAAATTTACTTAAATGACTATGTACTAAATGTTATTGCCAAAGCTTAGAAATCAATTATTCTACATATTATTTAGCTAACACACAAAGTGACGAAAAAGATGCATTAAAATGCCCCCCCCCCCCAAAAAAAAAAAAAATTGTGTCTTAAACTATTTAGGTAATCTTAATTGGAACAATATAAACATTTTTGTACACTTAAATTAACCTAATGTTATTTTTTAATTTTTCTATATCTAAATCAAGTTACTAGATCAAACTCTCAACACATTAGTTGATAGAATTAATCATCAATCACTTTTATAACTAGAATCGAACTGTTTAAAATGTTATTACAATTAAGGAAATTGACATAATGCCATTGAGTTATTTTTCCCTATCTAAAGAATCAAGTCAATAAATACAAACAAGCAATCGACAAATTAGTTAATAGAATGAGAAAATATAAACCTAAATGACACGGAAACCATTAATACCTACATTACCTGGGTGAATGGAGGAAAACTCTCGATTCTGCACATTTAGGGACTACTCTAGTCAATCTGCTTGTGAGCTGTGTAATGTGCATACCTGCCAAACCTCCTGTTTTTTAATGAAGACTCCTGTACTTTACGATTATCTCCTGTTTACCCGCATATTCTCAAATTTCTCTGTATTTCTTGTAGAAATTTTAAAAAATAAATAAATAAATTGTAGAGAAAATATCCGTTGATGGCAAAAATACTTCTCTTCTTCCTCAACAGATAGTGTTATTGCCAGTACTGCACTATGTTTAGTGTTAATAAAATAGGCTGTCAGCTGTTGAATTGGGTCGGCTATTGAACAACGGTTATAAAATAGTTTAAGTAATTATAAATAACGGTTTAAAAAAGTCTTCTTTAGATTAAGATTTATATACATATTTCTTTTCCTTCATGAATTGTAAGTGCTTATTTTATTTCCAATTTTGAATTTCTCTTTTTGACTTCCATGATTATGCATGATGTATCAAAACTTTTCTCCTAGCCTAAAGAATGTCGCTAATAAAATCTCCTTTATTTTATTTCTCTAATTTTGGCAGGTATGAATGTGCATATTTAGCATAATTGAACTGTAGCATGTACATATTGTAAATAAAAAAATTTTGTTAGCCTATAATTGATCTATTCCAGTATATCATTGATCAGAATCTGTTTTCTAATCCCATAGAAACAATTTCTTTGTACTCTTCTTGGTCATCAAGATCAAGAAATGCTATCATCCACCCTTAAGAATAGAGCTTTAGATTTGGTTGGAAGATCGAGTAATTTATCTGATTTAGAAAAGTGAGTTTGAACTTGGATATCATGTGTAATGTGTACAATTTAGTAAAATTTGTAAAAACTTAATCAAATTTAAAATGTAATGTTGTTCTCAATTTTAGAGGCATAAAAACCATTGAAGATGTGACTCTCAAAATTCAATAGAATAGGGGATTGTATTTAATTGCAAAATTTACTGATTTTTTTCCTTCTTTAATTAGGCTGGCCATAGAACAGGGAATTTTCATCAGTTTTAAAAGCCAGGAAACCATTAAGAATTATTTTTTAAAGTTCTGAGACCGATTTTAATGGTCCTGAATCAATGGACCACCATTAATTTCGAGCTTTGGTATCTGATGGTGCAAATGTTTCTCATTGTGCTGTATCTAATTTATTTTGTCCTCAGTACATATATTATGCTGTGGTGGCAGGCTGGAATTTTCTTAAAATACTTCTGGAAAAGAGGTGTATACACCCCGAAAAGAGGTCATTTTTCATGTTTTAACTTGTCTCTTACTAGACGTAATTTCTGTTTATTTCAGAAATAAAAAATCTACCAACATATTTAACTTTTTCTAAATAGTTTTATTTTGAAACTACATTTGATTGGAACCAATGAGCAGATTTAAACATAATATTTTGTATGATTTCCAAATAACCAGATTATAGAAATGAATTAAAGTTAATACGATTATTATAAAATTTAAGGAGTGTTTGCTGTTATTAATTCATTGAAAATTCTGTTTAAAGATATATTTTTATGTATATCTTTACACACTATAAGTTATTTTAAGAAATAACTAAAATTATTTTTCTTTATCTTCTATTCTAGATTAGGAATATTTGAAGATGAACCTCTTGTAAAATGTTCCACTCCTTTAGATACCTTAACTCATTACCTGGCAAATAGACTAGCAATAAGTATGCTTTATTTGTTTGTTGTAACTTATGTACTTGTAATTTTTGTTTCTAGTTCTCGCTTTTTTTCTTAAATTAATATTTTTAAAACCTTTATTGATAATGAGATAAAAACTAACTTACTAAGTGAATTCTATGGAGATAATAATTTAAAAAAACTAATTTTCTTAACAATGAGGCTTCTTATTTCAATAAAAAAAATATATAAAATTAAATTTCTTATTATATGTTGCACAACTCATTGTTTAATTTTTATCTAATATATATACTGTAATATTGCAGTGTGTAAATGGACCCATTTTGTAAGTTAATAATCCGTATTTATGATTAAAATATAGTAAATTTGTGGTATGTCGAGTATATAAATAGACCTCTGAAAAAATCAAATATGATTTCTATCTTGTTGTAAAATTCTTTTAAAAGTGCAGAATTTCAAATTGTTTGGATTATTTTTTGTGGGACTCTGCTGATCTAATGATGAAGTAGAATCAATTGCAGAGTGAGGTCCATATGACGACACAGATGATCTAGAATTTTTAAATTTGAAGCTTCATGGTGCATTTTAAAAGTTTTTCCTTGCGTTATATTTTTTGAAATACTCTTGAATAAATTATCTTAACTTTTTCTACACTTAATTTTTTCCCCTTTATGTAATTTAAAATATTATTTCTTAAAAAAAGAAATTATATGTTAAGGAAATACCGTTAGAGAAAATATAAAATTTAATGTCTACAGCATATATTAAAAATAGTTTTTTAAAAAGATAATTTTATGCAGAATTATTCATATCTCACTGTTTATAAGGCATCAATATTCCAAAATTAAAGAATGTATAACTTTATTACTGGTGTTTTAGTCAACCCCTGATTTTTGTAAAGTTTTAGAGGTTGGAAAAATTGGCTTATAGATCAAGATATATATATGGTTTAGTAAGTAAGTTTAAAATATAACTATAAAAATTAAGTTTAATTTGACCTAAAATGATTTGGAAAAAAGCCAAAAGAATAGCAATTTGTTAAATAATGTTTATATTTCATAAAGTTAGTTTTCTAGGTTTAGTAATGCCTTCTGGCCTATTTTTCATTTATCTGAAAGATCAGGCTGTTATAAAGAGTTGATTAATGGGTTAAAATGTTATTAACTTAAAATTATTTTAGATCTACTGCCTGAAATTCTACTGTTTCATGTTATTATTAATAATAACATGAAACATTAATAAACTTGCCTGCATGAACAAAATCATAATTATTCATAATACCATGGGGGGAAAAAATTATTTTATTTTCCTTGATTTATCATACATAAGGCTTTTTTTTTTAATGAAATTAAAAAAATCTGTACTGTACTAACTAAACAGTTTTGGTAGTTTGGCTACTTATTAAAAAACTACTAGTCTGAAAAATTTTACAAAAGGACTGCATCATCTGTAATTAATAAAATCTAAAGGTATTTAAATAAATTAATAGTAAAATAGTTCTATGTAAATTTCTCCCAACTTGTTTTAAGATTTTGTTCTTATGCTAGTTAGCCAAGTGTCATCTTCCATATTGAAATGTTTTATTTTGATATACATTGGTAATATTTTTTTAATCAATGTCAACATTTTTAAAACATTTTATATTAATATTTATGTATTCATGTTATAAAATATAAATCTCTTAGTTTTATGCAGACACAAATATAAATTGTCTGTGTTGGCTAAAATTGTTTTTTCTAAATTTAATTGCTTTTCAGAGATTACATATTATTACATTTATAATTACAAGTAATTTTTCCAATTGCGTCATTTGCTATTTAATTTATCGTGTATTGTTAGTTCATCATGTTTTATTTGTATTACATATTCAAGCAGTTATTTATTGCATTTGATATTATCTATTGCATTGCAGTCAAAGGAGAACGTGATGTGATCATATTGAGGCATAATATTGGAATCCAATGGCCCGATGGTAAAAATGTTAGTTTCAAATTTTACTTAATTATGCAGAATTTCTTTGATTTGACTTATAATTATCTCCTTATTTCTATTAAATTATTGTAAAATTGTGAATGAATTTTGATCATTCAAGCTAGAGATAGTGTAATATTACTAGATTTATTACTTACTAATATTAGATATTAATTGAGAAAAGTACATGCATTTTGTGTAAGTATACTTTTTGCATATAATTTTATTTTTACATTTTTAAAAAAAGTATTAAAATTTATGCTTTGTATTTCTTTCTTGGATTTCTAATTTAATTTAAAATGATTTTGACACTCACTACATATAAATGGATTAGTATTTATAAAAGTGCATGATAATTATGCAAAGTCAATTATTTGAACTCTGAGCAAAGTAAAACAGATATTTCAGTTTATGATTGTAATTCAATCTGTTTTTTACTACCATTGAGAAAATTATCCGTGGCGAGACTAAAATTGGCAAGTGTGCTATATAGCTATGTTTCTTTCTTGTAAAAACAATGCCTTTTAACAAACTGGTCCCTTTTTTACTGAAAAAAATCCCCATTTTTAAAATTTTTTGTCCCTTAGTCCTTTATTTGAATTTCAAAGCTGCTAAAGTAAAACTATTTTCAGCTTTGAAATCCCAATCTATTTAGAACAGTTTCAAGCTATGTTTCTTTTCGCTGAAAATAATTTTCCATCTTTGGGAAATATTAATAGAACTACAACAAGATTAAATATTATTTAGATAGAAAAAAACTTAACGTAAAATTTAAACAATTGCATGTAATTATTTAAAGCCCATATAATTAAGCTTTTGTTATATTTTAGGAAATTCGACAAATTGACTTTATTGTCTACGGTGAAAAAGATGGTTATAGTGCTATGGCAAAAACTGTTGGTTATCCAGCTGCAATTGCTGCAAAAATGGTTTTAGAAAGTGAGTATTCAATTATTCTGATCATGGTTACTTTAGTTCAGTCCATATGATTTAAAAATTAAAATATTGTTTACTAAACATCTATGCCTAGAACAATGTGCCAAACATAATCTCACTGTAGTATTTCTTTTTCAACAGAAACTATATACAGTAGGGAACCGATTATCCGGAACAATCGCTATTCCGGATAACTGATTTTTCCGGTTTTTTGAAACGCTACAAAAAAACGTTTTTTTATTGTTAAACCCAACCAAAAAAAAATATTTTTTTGGAAATAATCTTAAAAAGAAGAAAAAGCAATGAAGTAATACACTAATGATAATTTCCAAAATGATGGTAAGGTGAACATCTTTCAAAAAAGAAAGAAAATCTTATGAGGGACAAAAAAAAATTTTAAAAACAATTCGGGAAAATTTATTGAATTTCGTTCCGGTTTTTTGAATTCCGGATAACGGGTTATGTACTGTATTTATTTTTACTGAAAAATAATTATTTTTTTTATTTATTTTATCTTTAGAACTAAAATAAATAAACTATTACAAAATTTTATGCTATGATTTGCTGTATAAGTTTTATCAAAATGATTCTTAAAAAAGCAGACTATTTTCCAAGTTTATTTCCACATTTTATTAATTAATTTTGTCTATCTTAATTAATAAAAATCTTATAAAATTAAGTCTATCTTAAATATAAGGCATATATTTTATTTTAATTAAGTCGATAAAATAAAACCTTTCTCTGATAAAAAAAAAAAACCAGATTTAAAAATTATTTTATCGAAATTTGTTTTAAATGAAAAAGAACTATTTGTTTTAAATGAAGAAGAAAAAATTATGTTTTAAATGAAGAAAAAAAAAATTAGTCTCCATGTAGTTAAGAATTTAAACCCTTTGCAGAGTTGCAAAATTTTTAATTCGCGCGCAGGTCGTCGGGCTACTGAAGCGGGGGTGCCATCCCCTCCGCAGAGGATCAAAATTGTGATGACATGTCCTCGGATCATCCTCCGGGATGTTTCCCAGACCGTCGCCAATAGCCCATTGTGCAGCTCTAGTGCGACGTAAATTAACAACAACAGCAAAATTTTTATCCTATCCTATGATTTCCACGATGCTCTTCAATTTAATAGAAACTTTGGCGAAACCTATTTCCCTAGTAAGATACAATATTAATGGTTTGAAGAGAGCACCTTAAATATACTAGAAACATCAAAATGTACTTTCTCTAAATAAATATGCCATTTTAAGTATGGTTGATGTTTTCAATGCATAACTAGAGTCACAGCCAAAGTTTACTGCACCTGATGACAAATTTTGTTATCGTCCTTTTAATATGTTGGGATTTGAGGGTCATGCTTTTCCAGACCAAATTTCTATCTTAGAATTTTTAAAAAAATTTAAAATACTCCTTCTTGGCCCTGGATTAACAATTTGTATATTAAATGAGATTTTTCAATGTTTAAATGGTGTTTATTAAAACAACATAACTCGATAACTAAATTTTTATTTGATTTGGTTAAAAAGTAAGTGTGTATGTTACTAATAGCTTATTTTACATATAAAGTGGACGCTTCTCAATACAGATATATTTTTAAATTCCCGTAATCTTCTAAGAATAAACCATTATGTACATTTTCCGCAAAGCGGACACTCATTTTTGTCCCGAAACATTATTTTCTCCCTCTTCAAACCAGACACTACTTTTTCTAAATATGAAAAAAAAAACTTTGTTTTAAATTTGCAAGAAGAAAAAAAATATTGTCAAGCTATAAAAATATTGTCAACTAAAGAATCAATCTCTCTTCTTTCACCTTCAGAGAAAATGATACTGCTCTTGTGAAATAAGATTACGGTTCATCTTGTATGGCCTGAAAATTTTAAAAATAGATGTTAAACATTTGTTCTGAAAGGTTTCTAATTTTAAGTTTTGCTTTTAAGGCAATTCATATCTCATTTAATTACAATAAATTCAAGTGAATCTTCAGTTATTTATTAACGCAAAGTGAAAAATAAAATCCATGATCAACTGAACCCATTACTGAGAGTTTCTTTTTTTTAGATGAAATACAAACAAAAGGAATGGTTGTACCAATGGTACCAGAGATATATAAGCCCATGCTGATGAGACTTCGACAAGAAGGACTCTCTCCCACAGAAAACTCAGTTAAGAGCTTAAATTAGCTTATGTTATGATCTGTACAAGCCAAAACCACTCTGCTTGCATTTATGTTTACTGGAGAAATTATTTTTGATAAATAATTTATTTAATATTTATGATTTTATTTTTAAATATTTTCAATAATTTTAGCTATTTATACACGGTATTGTTAATGTTTACCACTTGAAATTATTATTTTTGTTACATTTTTATTCAAATGTATTTGAAAATATACATGTTCTGTGCCATATTAAAGTATTTGAAATTGTTAAAATCAAAATGCCATAGTGATAATAGATTTTACATTCCATGTTATGTATGTTTTGGTTATTGTTAATAAAACTATTCTTATATATGCGATATTTATTTCATTAAGAAGTTATCTTTAATTACTTATTTTTAAGAAACCAATAAATGGGGCAAACTTAAAAATTGTGGTATCCATGTAAGATGAAACATTCTAGATAGGCCGTATTATTTTAGGAGAGAGTTTTTGATTTAAAAAAAAATCACAATAGTAAGCAGGAAACTCTATCTAGTATCTATCAGAAAACAATGTTAATTAAAAAAATGCTACTTAACATTTGTGCTGTTCTTTCACCCTTTTAATTTCAATTGGTTTAAAGGATATTTTATTTGTTACACAAAAACATTTGGCTGAAATAATTAAAAAAAAAAAAACCTAATTAAGATAACTAACTACTGACATTATGATAATTGTTTCAGTTTTAATAAGAATTCTTAATATTTTTCCCATTAGTAGCAAAGACAGAGTCCTAGTAGAATCACCAATGATTAAATGAAAGATAGCACTATTGCAAATAGAAGATATACATTAAAAAAATGAATATTCATTTATTATTTAGAAATCTTTTTCTTATTACTTTTCTAATAAATCCCTTTTCTACCTTTTTTAATTTTTTCTATCATATCAAATTAAATTGTAGCTTTTACTTTATGCAGGCATTTGATGAGTACTTATTAAAAGCCTTAATTATCCAAAACTCTTCCTATTTTGAAATTTTTGCTATTTACACCAATAAAGAATTATGATGTATAAAGAGGTTGAGAATTCATTTTATAATAGGGACCAATTTTTATGTAAAAAGATACCTATAATTATAGAAATCCTGGGTCCTGAAACCTGTACTTTCCAAAGAATAGCAGAATCACTGATGTCATAGTATAACATTGTATTAAAAATATTGAAATTGGAAATGCAGAGAGGAAAGGTCTAACAAAAAATCTATGCATATCGAGAACTAACATAAATAGAGAAAGTCTAAAAGTAATACCCTAAAATTTGACACATGGTGATGTATGATATATAATAATTTATGTGCTCAAATATGCCCAAAGAATTATTTAAATAAAGAATTATAAAAAGTAATTCTTTGTTTATTTTAGTTATTCTTTCCTGCATTTCAAGTACATCATTTTTTTATTCAATAATGCCTTTTTTCCAAGATTGCTCTGTTAAATAACATATAAAATGCTAATTTATATGTTCAAATATGCCCAAAGAATTACTTAAATAAAGAATTATAAAAAGTAATTCATTATTTATTCAAGTAATTCTTTCCTGCATTTCAAGTACATTTTTTTTATTCAATAATGCATTTTTTCCAAGCGCTCTGTTAAATATGGTATAAAATGTTAATTTTTGTCCTCAAATATGTCCAAAAATCTAATTTTACAAGCACTATGTTTCTCTGAAAATAAAGATTTTTTTGCTCCCATCTGCTCAAAAAACTAAAAATACTACACTCTTTATTTCTTAAAAGATGATCTGAAAAAATTTCTCTGTGAAACAAAAAAAAAATTCTCTACCTTATTTTGAACTTGAATAAAATCACACCAATAAAAATAATGATTATTTTATATACTATGTACAAAGGCCTAAGCACAATACAAATTAAAATTAATCATTATTCATATATAATATTTTTATGAAAAGGTTTACGCAGCTATGCATATAATTATAAAATACTGTTCTTTATAGTTTGATCACCACCACAAAAAGGCTGCACTTTAGCAGAGAAAAAAATCATCACAGAATTGCAGGAAATTAATACATCATGTTAAAAGAGCATCAATTGTTTTGTTCCAGTCATTTTTATTTTGCACCAAAGCTTTTTTCACAGCTTTCTTTTCAAACCCCAGGTCTTGAAACTGACTGACAAGATCCAAAAACTGTTTTGCCTGCAAATAGGATGAAAATCACTATTAGTGACGATGCAATAGAACTTAAAGGGTTTGCTGAAAAAAGAAAGTTGCAAATTTCATGTATTGTCGAAATAGGGTGCGTAGCATTTTTAGAAAGTGCTTAAAGGCGCTTATTTTTTATTTATGTTTTTTAAGTTTATAAATTAAGAACTTTAAACAATAGAAAAAAAATTATTACTACACAAATCCTAATTATAATTTTTTTTTTTTTGAAAAGTGATTAAAATATTTTTTGAGTTCTTAAGTACTTAAAAGGTACTTATTTTTTGTTGAAAAATCTGGCTACACACCCAATTGAAAGCAAGATAGATACAATAAATTAAAAAGGCTGTGCCTTTTTTCAATTTTATTAACATAAGTAATATACTTGATAATATAAAAACTATATTTGCTTAAAAAATTTGAAAGTGAACTTTGAACATGTTTCCAGCGCTCAAAAATACACTATCTGGCCAATAATGACCGGACACCCCTGATTTCGGATACATGAGGTGCTAGTATCAAGTCAGTAGGGCGTAGGGCCGCCACGCGCCTCAATCACAGCTTTAACCTTTCTAGGAAGGCTATCCACTAGGTGTTGGTACACGGCGGCAGGCATTGCCCGCCATTCCTCCTGTAACATGGCGAAGAGTTGAGTGGTGGTTTTGGGGCATTGTGGTCTGGCCCTCAACCGGCGCTCCAACTCATCCCAGAGATGCTCAATTGGATTGATGTTGGGACTTTGGGATGGCCAGTCAAGCTCTTGCACCTCCATTTCATCAAACCAGTCCGTGATGGCATGTGCTTTATGAATGGCAGCGTCATCGTGTTAAAACACAAACGGGCCATTACCGAACTGTTGCAACAGGGTGGGAAGCGCCGAATTGTCCAGGATGTCTCTATACCCTTCTGCGTTCAGGGTTCCACGCACTAATACCAAGGCTCCAAGGTCAAACCATGAGAAACAGGACCAAACCATAATTCCTCCACCGCCGAACTTCACAATGGGGACAATGCACTCCGGTAGGTACCATTTTCCGGGCATTCGCCAGGTCCACACTCGTCCATCAGAGTGCCACAACATGTAGCGTGACTCATCACTCCACATAACGCTTTTCCATTGCTCTACTGTTCACTGGCGACATGCTCTGCACCACTGAAATCGGTGGCGGGCGTTTGATGGAGAGATGTTTGGCTTATGTGCTGCTCGTCCATGGAATCCTTGTGCAATCAGCTCCCGACGAATGGTACATGCACTGGCAACACTGCCAGATGCAGCCCGGAAGTTGGTAGCGACAGTGTCCAACGACATTTGTCGGTTTGCCTTCACTACACGTCGATCCCTGTCGGACATTATTTTGGGCTTGCCGGGTCGGGACTGCGGTTTCATCACTCCCTCTCGTTCCCATTTCAACACGACGTCACCAACTGTTGACCGTGGTACCTGAAACTTGTCGGAGATGGCACGGATGAAATGACCAAATCGGTGGGCGCCTATCATGCCCATTTCCGCCTCATTCAGCTCTCGCCGTCCACTCATTTTCACTGTTAACGCTCGCATGGCCGTCGCCTGCTTGCGAACGGTCTTTCCCCCACCACAGGTTCCGTATTTATTCCGCCAGGACGAGTCCACCTGCCGTTCAAGGGGTGTCCGGTCATTAATGGCTAGATAGTGTAGGTGCCCATTCTTAAGAGTCCCCAAGTGTGAATGAGGAAAACAAAAGAGATTTGAAACAGGAAGGTTGTCAATGAAAAAATAGAAAATAAAGAAGAAAAACAAAACTGTAGAAACAAAAGTAGCTGCAAGTGAAATAAAAAATGCAAAGTAGCCAATGAAAAATTAAATGCTAAAATTCTTTCCACTCATGTAACATCAGCACATATTGACACTCGGAAATCTTGTTCCATACAGACGAATGCCAATTCTTTTGTTAATGACATGATGAGTTCTTCACCACCTCTCCATAGAGCTGAGAAATTAATCCTGCTTTGATTTACCTATCTTGGGCACTTTGGTTTTCCTAATTTTTTTTTTACTTTTAGTTATTTTTTGTTGGCAACTTAGCTTTTTCTGTTTCAAATCTCTTTTGTTTTCCTCATTGAATCCATTGATTCAGAATAGACACCTATTTTTTGCTATACTGCTTTGTTTAAGCAAATAAAGTTTTTAACATTATCAAGTATATCTTACTGCTTCCGTTTCTTCGTATTGTTCATTTAATAGTAAACAATATATAGAAATACATATTTCTGAAATCTTTTATTCATCAATTCAATTAAAATTAATTCTCTAACTGAAAACTTATTTTAATGACGCTGTCAAAATATATATTGATCTGCTTTCCTTTAGGTTTTAAATCAAACTTACATTGAAACAATAATCAAAGCAAGAAATTTCATTTACTTTGAGTTTCAGCAATATATTAATACAGTCAATTCGCTATAACTCGAAGTACGATAACTCGAATATTACTATAACTCGATTTTTTTATGAGGTCCCGACCCTTTTATCTTCAATTTCATGTTAATTATTCCCGATTACTCGAATTTTACTCCCTTTAACTCGATTTTTTTGGATCTTTTAAAGCAAGAAAAAAAACCTAGGAGCTGATATCTTGTCCCTTCCTTTGCAACACACACACAATGTCTTTCGCACTCTTCATGGAGAAGATGAAGCTGTCCCTCTTGAAGTATGTGAACAGTGGTTAAGTGAAACGTTACCAAATTTACTTCAAGGATACAGTTAAAATGATGTTTTCAATATTGATGAAATGGGTTTATTTTTTAAATGTCTTCCAAATAAGACTATGATGCTTAAGGATCAAAACTGCTCAGGGGGTAAAATGAGCAAGGAACGTTTGACTGTCTTAGTTGGAGGAAATGCGTCTGGGACAGAGAAATTACCCTTACTTGCTATCGGAAAATACCGAAATCCCCGATGTTTCAAGAATGTAAAAACGTATCCTTTGGATTACAAGTCTAACAAAAAGTTTTGGATGACATCAGTTTTATTTGAAAACTAAATAAGAAAATTGGATCGGAAATTATTCGCTAAAAAAAGAAAAGTGATACTCTTTATGGATAAATGCACAGCACATAGTGATCAACCTAATTTGAAAGCAGTAAACTTGCAGTTTCTCCCGCCAAACACAACAGCAAAGTTGCAGCCGATGGACCAGGGTATCATAAAGTGCTTCAAACAGTCTTATCGTAAATGGTTTGTAAGAAAAATGATTAATAAGCATTAATTAAATAATCCGACAATATTTTGAAAGTCCAAAACCAAAACTAACGGTAATTCGAACTTCCGATATGTCGAAGTTTTTCGCCAGTCCTATCAGATTCGAGTTATCGCGAATTCACTGTATTTGACATAGTTTTTTAGCTATTGCAAAGGTTTTAGATTATAAATATATTTTAAAAAATCACTCATTTTCAAAAAGGAAAATTTAATGTAATTTACTTTACATTACATATTATTTACGTGAGTAATTACTCGTAAATTATTGAAAAAATTAACATTCGTCAAAAAAAAAGAACATAATTAGCATTAAAAATTTTAAAACTCTTTTTCAAACAATTTTAAAAAATTTTAAAAACAAAAGACCAAAATTAAAACTTTAAGATCTTAAAATGTAGCATTATTGATTCAAGGCATGAAAAGAAATATCAATATTAAATCTTACAACTATTAAATTTTTTTAAAAGAAATTTTTTTTTTAAAAAAAGGTGTTCAAAAGAATGTTTTTTAAAAGAAAGAAAGAAGACTATTACAGCAGGAAAAAAAGCACACACACAAAGTTGAAAATCTGTCAAAATTTAATTCTATTAACGAAGGCAATTTATGCAAAATTAATGCTTAGTTAATTCTAAATTATTATAGATATACTTCCTCTTTTAATTCAGACACATCGATCTTGTCCTTATTAAACAAAGAAATAATTAAATTATAAAAAAAATTAATTTTAAATTCATTACATTTTTGAAAGTCAAGAAATTTTTTTCACCAATCCTTTTTCAAAAAAGGATATGCAACTCAATTAGGTTTAAAAAATAAAAGTTTTATAAATTAGTTTTCAAATTAAAAAATAACATTTGCTTCATTTGTGAACTTATTTTAGGTAGAGGGACCTCAGCACCCCACCTTTGCAGCAAGCCTTGAAATTTAGTTTTTACAGTTTTAAAATACTGTATAATGCATTTCACTTTTTTTTTGGTGTTTTACGAAGATATTATGTAAATATTTTATTCATACTAGATAACAGATCTGATTGTTTGGTAACACCCATATTATGCAACTGGTCCATAGAATTTCAAATGAAATTAGAGAATAAATATACGTAACAAAAATTATACCTCATCACTGTTATAATCATGAAGATGAAGAGCTGCTTCAGCTTCCAATCCCTCATAGCCAGATTCTTCTAAAGCTTGTATTTGACATAAATGTTCCACAACCTGAAAATTCATTAAAAAAAATAATTAAACCTTTCATTTAATTAGTAAAAAATAAATATTTATAGAAAGTTTCATTACCCAATAAATAAAAGAAAATTAAAAATAAAGGATAATTATAGAATATTCAAATCATACAACACAAAAACTAATGTTATACAAAATATATTAACATAATCTATTTAAAAATCTAAACTTTTTTAAGACAACTAACAAGTTATAAAATTAGTTCTTTTCAATTTTTTGGTTACTTGGTGTCATTTTCTTCAAATTTATTTTCTAAATTTTATTGCAATACAATATTTTCAAAATAAAAGGAGCAAAATTGCAAAATTTTCAAAATACATTTGAATAACTTAAATTCTCAAGAAATAAAAAGTGATGACTTTGACTGTTGAAAAGTGACTCAGGATGTAAAAGTGACAGCTTAGCAGAAAACAAAGTTAAAAACAGACTTCTATTTTTGTACAAAACAATTTACAAATTGGAAGTGAAAGTTTTTAAAATGTGAGTTATCATTTTTTATGTTTGAAGTCTTCACATTATAAAAATGCGTAAGTATTTTTTGTATATAAAAGCAATTTAGATAAAAAAAAATCAGTCGAATAGCAATATTATTTTCTTAAAAAATAAGCATAAATAAATATTTTTTATTTATAAATAAGTTTAGACATCATTGAAAAATAGTCAAAACTTAGCTATATTATTGGTATAGGGTAAAGGGAAAAAACTATAATAGTTATTTGTTAGAAATAAAAATACATAACAGCTATTTTTTTTAAAAGTACTAAAGCTGAAAAAAAAATATCTTAGTTCTTAAACAAAGTTCCCACTCAATTTTCAAAAAAATAAAATAAAATAAATAAATACATAAAATTCAAGGACTTTTCAGTGACCATCAAGGACCTAAAATTAGAAATCCAGAAAACTGGGAAATTTGAAATCGCAATGACTTTCCAGATAATTGTTTCTCTACTGTATTTCTTTTCTATTTTTGCAGTTTTTACTTAAGTTTTTAACCGATTGCCTTAGTCCTACAATAGAGATTATCATGAAAAATATAAATAAGAAATTGATATTTCATACAAAGCAATCATTTTCAAGATAAAATATTTAAAAAATACAAAATTCTCTTAAAGACAATAAAAGTGAAAATAAGTATTCAGAATCTCCAACCAACCAAAACTCTTCATTAATATTAATGCTACTAAGAAAAAAAAGCCTACACTGACAATGATTATTAGTAAGATTTTCAGGAAAAAAAAAACAATTTAAGTAAAACATTATAGTCATAAAATTATTTTCAGAAATATAGAATTTTCAGAAATTTTTTTGAATAATATTGATTGTTGTTTCTGTTTTTTTATAGTTTTTATTTTTTTTAAAATGTAAGTCAACCATAATAGTTTTGAACTACCGTACAGAACCCGTTATCCGGAAACCGGAAAACCAAAAAACCGGAACGAAATTCAATACATTTTCCCACCATTTTTTTTTAAAAAAAACTTTTTCCTCATAAGATTTTAGGATTATTCTTTCTTTTTTGAAAGATGTTTACCTTACCATCATTTTGGAAATAATCATTAGTGTATTACTTCATCGTTTTTTCTTCTTTTTAAGATTATTTCCAAAAAATTTTTTTTTACTTGGGGTTTAACAATAAAAAAAACGGCTTTCTGTAGCGATTCAGAAAACCGGAAAAATCAGTTATCCGGAATAGCGATGGTCCCGATCGTTCCAGATAATCGGTTCCCTACTGTACTTTCTTTGCAGTTTACCAAGTTTGACTGGGAAGAGTGCATAGGTTCCTGTTAATCTTATCTTTGAACCTGGCAACATGGTGAGTGGAGACTGTAACTTTGGTTTTTGTATCTCATTTGTAAAAAATTTCTAAAAATAAGGAACAAAGAGAAAAATACAAAGTTAACAAAAAAATTGAAAATTTGAACTTAATTGTTGTTTTTCAAAGTTTTCTGTAAATGCATTAAAAATTAGTGAAAATCTGTAGCTGATGACATCTTTATTGTAAAAGTAGATTAAAGTTTTCATTAAAAAAAATCATATATTAATTTTATATTGACCTTTTTCTCATCAGTTCCCAAATGTTTCACAGCACGAGATACTTGAGGTCTAGCAAAACCCATTTCTGTAATAGAATCAACAAATTCTTGCGCAGAGTTATCCAATTCATGATATGGATCAGGCAAATCACTATCACAACAGTCACCGTTGCTGGATATATCTTGACACGGCATTATTTCTTCAGAATTCTAAACAAAAATATATATTAAATATAACAAAATATATATTAGATATTAAGCCTACTTAAAAAATTGATTTGAAATGAACATTACAGTGAGTTCAAACCAAAATCGCCAAGGTGGGCCTAGCCCAGAAGACCAGCAGTTTTTTTACATTGGACCCACTTGAAAAAATGAATCTTTATACCCCCAAAATGAGCTTTTTCACATTTTATTCTTCTTTAATCAATTTTCTTTGCCAAATCACACCAAATTATTCTTTGGAATTATCAATTTTAGTTTTTTAAATTAAACTTTGCAATTTTTTATACAAAATTATATGAAGAAAAACCTATTTCAGTAATCTGTAAATCATATTTCAGTCAATGACTAAATATATGAAAAAATTTAAGTACATGATTAAAAAAAGCATTTTACTTAAGTATAATACATTAATTATCCATAAAACAAATAATATGTAAGATGCATACATATTTCCTTTATTGTATAATTTATCTGATACGCAAACCATTTATGGTTTACTGAAATACATGAACAAATGTATATTATATGCATCCAATATTTCAAAATGAAAATGATGTAGGATAATTTTATCCAAAAGATGCGGTAATAAATTCGTCAGTTAAAAAAATTTTAAGTAAAGAATAGTTCGAAAAGACCAAAATATCTTCATTTTATTTTAAGATTTCGATAATAGACTGTACCTGTGTCCACTTAAAGTTACGGTCACGTTTAAAAGCCACGTTTTTTTTTTTTTTTTAATTATTTTTAAAGTTAAAGTTTAGAATATTGAACCCATAATTTGGCAAAAAGCCATAATTTAGAATAAAAGTTGAAAGTCAAAACATTTAATCTAATTACTAGATAATTCACTGCTTCACTAATAGCAGGCGGAACAGAAACAATATATTTCACAATTTTTGAATAGTTCAGTTCAAAATGTGAAATCGCTTAGATACTGAAAAGCAGAACTTTGAATTATGTTTAAATAATTCAATGAAAAAAAACAAGGTGATACTTTCTGATATTTTCAACTCTTAGTTTAAGGAAATTATCATGACACTTGAAATTAAGTTTATAGCTTACATATTAATTAGCACCAAAAATGTATTTTATCTAAATCTTATTTTTGTTTGCTTACATTTTATCTGGTAAAAGCTTTGTCGATTACATTTTATATATAGAACATATAAAGCGGAATGTGAATGCATATTACAAAGACATTAGTTGTTCCATGATAAATTTATTCACGCACAATTATTAATTAAATTTCATAAGCCTTTCTGCGTGTCCATTATAATCTTAAATTATAAAGTTAGAATGCTTAGAAAACAAGTATTTAAAATTTATTATCTTTTTTCCTTCATTTTTAAAGCAAAAAGTATAATAAAAATAAAAGCTGATCATTTTTAATACATTGTACGAAACATAAATTCATGCCATGAAAAAAATAAATAAACATACCATGTGCAATAAAAAGATATGTGCATTTCATTTCATAAATGAAAATAATGTTTCGAGAAAATGCACTGATTTAAAGAAAATTATGTGTTAATTTAAAACTGATCACATAAAATATTATGATTTACACTTTACAAAAACTAGTTACTTCATCATTATGTAATTCAATACACAATTAGGAAGCAGAAAAATAACGATAATTCTCATTCGCAGATAGAACAATTTCTTTAATTAATCTCTTTGGTAATAATCAAGCAATAATTTTTAGTATATACAACTTATTCATATATTTAGTTTATATAAGTATGTATATAGAATATATTTGAAAAAACCCACTCATCTTGCAAAATTGGGACTTTCCATGAAAAAAATTGAAGGAAAAAAATACTTATCTCTGGGCAAAATTGTCGATTTACTTTGTAAAAATGAAGAAAAAAAACTTACATGGGCTGGGTTTTTTTCTAAAAAAAAAATCCTATGTGTTTTGGTGAACCCTGATTAAAACCAAAAATTTTAAAACTTCAGCAAATTGTTTTCTGAAAAAGAAAAATATTGCCAATTTTTTTTTCTTTTCGGCCCATCTTTAAGCTGCGCAAGGTTAACTACAATTTAGGCCAAAAACAGCATTTTTTTCTTCTTTTTTTGCTTAATCTTAATTTTCGCTCAACACTAAAAAAAAAAATTCCAGATGCTACATTTTATTTTTATATTTTATAACCATAGTTGAACAGTGGACCCAATATTGGGCTTACGACAACTGATGTTCAACTCCGTAATTTTGAACCCAAGCCAGATGACAAGGATCTCCTATATTAAGTATTGGGAGAAATTTGCTTCAGGGAAAGACTTTCTGATGGAACTAACCCGCATTTGCATTACATGGAGAGGAAGATCACAAGAATCTCCCACGATTATCCTGACGGCTAGGGAACTCTAACCCGTGGTCTGCCTACTACTGAGTATATTTCACGACAGTACTGTGGTCGCGGGATGCGGAATTCGTATCGACCAGTAATCGCTGGGATTCGAACCCGGTTCACATCATTGGAAGGCAAATGCTCTATCCCCTGAGCCATTACGACTCCCAGTTGCTACATTGTAACAAATAGTTCACGTTGGAGGGTCTAAAGAGCAATGAAATAGCATTGCAGGCAGAACAAATATGACTTCATGCATCAGATATTATAATGAAAGGGTTACAGTAAAGAAGGTCATACTTAAGATTGTAGACTGTAAAGGATCTACAAGAAGCATTTTTCAACTGAATAGTTTTTCTAATGAAAAATTCTTCTTTATAATGTAAGCCCTATGGCAGAATTTTTTCGAGCTTTCTGTGACAAAACTCTCTAGCACTAATATCTTTCTGTAAGATACTTTCAACAAAAATGTATGTTACTAATTTAAGGAAACAAAATCACTGTGTTCACACAAACAATTTTTTTTTAATTGAATAAGTAATATTTTTTTTATTCTAATATTATAGGCGATATTCTCCCATTTTGTTGGGGGTTAGGCGCACTAATTCTTTCCTTTATCGCATTTTGCAAATCATCATCACAAAAAAAAAAAAAAAAATCAAATATCATGAAATCTGTTACAGTAATTACTGAAAAACATATTGACGACAAAATCATGCAAAATGGTTTCTTTAGAAAGGGGTTACTCAAATGTATGTTTCTGTTCAAGATTTGATTGTTGTAATAAATAATGTTGTATAAAAAATATTGATTTTTTAAAAACTATGTGAAAGTTAAAACTGCCACAAAAAAAATGATAGAATCATTGCCTTAAAAAGTAAATGATCAAATGCGCAATTCGAATTTCCCATATCGCCTAAAATATATCGGGATATCTGAAAGGCATGTGAAAATCAATGCCAATAACTACCAAAAATACATTAAAAATGGGTTTATGATACCGGCATAAATTGAGCGCTTCATAAAATGATTATTTAAATGCGGGATTCAAATTTTACGTGTAAATTTCTGCAGAAAAACAAACCAACATTTTTTACTTTCCGAAAGAAAAATCTTTCTACAAGAACTCTGCAAAGTTCTGTGACAATGTCACTGCGATTCTGCCACTGGGTATGTAAGTAACAAGTTAATTTTCCAGGATTCTATAAGTACAGTTGAAAATAAAAAATAAATTGGATAATAGAAAATAGTTTTTAAAGTAAAAGAATGTCAAGTAAAGAATATACCACAGAATATGAAAATGTGGAGGGTGGAGTGCGGGACCGCTCTCTCTCGTCGTAGACATCCGCCGTTTTACCTAGACTAGAAATATCTGAGTAGCTTTTGCTGACCCTCAAAAGGGATGGCACTCTTGCTATCGAAGGCCTTGCTTGTGCCCCAGCATTTGAAGAGATGTAAGGCACTTGGGAGAGCTTCAAATATGAATCATTTGGGAAATCTTCTATCTGATTTAAATTGGATATCATGCGAGGAATTTCATACGAAGACGAAGGGAGTGATGTCCGACCCAATTCCGTTCCCGTTTCTACGTCTTTAGAGCTTGAGGGAAAGGGAAAACTTTTTGATTTAGACACGTTGCTCGGAATCTCCCCGCTTTGTCTAGCAGGAGCGGATTCTTCCTGAAGATTGGTGCTATTGATACCCTGAAATACACTACTGAGTTCCTCTAGGTCATTTATAGTTTGAAGTTCCATATAATCAAATGGACTAGAAGTATCATTCTCGAAGTCGGACAAGTTAATTTTCATGACCTTGTCTTCAGGAATGTTTTCCGAGGACACCTGATCCAGAGGCTGTTGAGGTTTAGGCTGAAGAATGGAATTGGTTGACCAAGAGACCACATTTTGAGCATTAGAATACGAAGAATGCCGCGATTCTTCCAGGTTCGAACTACTGCACGAAGGTTGATCTTCTCCTGAATCGGATGACTTATTCTGAGGAGATCGTTTAAACTTGGCTTTTTCCAACTGAAAAAGGCAGTTTGAATGATGTTCAATGACACTCTTCTCTAATGTGAAGTCATACTGAAAAAAAAAAATAACGATAAATCCTCAAAGCTGAAATAATGCAAGCACAGAGATTAAAAAGAATACAAATATAAATTTAAAGAGCTTATTGAAAGTGAATACATAGGGTGACAATTTTAAAACTTTTGATTTTCCATGCTTAAATGCTATTTTTAGTTGGTTGTAAGTACAGGATATAAATTTATTCTGCTAAATTATTATTATCATTACTTGTGAAAATGCAGGTTTCAGTGCAAAATAATGTTTTGAAAACATCCCCCTGAATTTCGCTATACACATTTAAGAAGACCTAAATAGCATAATTAATAAAAAACATAAATTAAAAGAGCTTATTAGAAGATAATAGATTAATTGACAATCTGAAAACTCACCATTTCCCATGTTTAAAAAGCTATGTTTATAGTAGGTTGTAAGTACAGGGTATAAATTTATTCTGCTAAATTATTATTATCATTACTTGTGAAAATGCAGGTTTCAGTGCAATAGAATGTTTTGAAAACATCCCCCAGAATTTCGCTATACACATTTAAGAAGACCTAAATAGCATAATTAATAAAAAACATAAATTAAAAGAGCTTATTAGAAGATAATAGATTAATTGACAATCTGAAAACTCACCATTTCCCATGTTTAAAAAGCTATGTTTATAGTAGGTTGTAAGTACAGGGTATAAATTTATTCTGCTAAATTATTATTATCATTACTTGTGAAAATGCAGGTTTCAGTGCAATAGAATGTTTTGAAAACATCCCCCAGAATTTCGCTATACACATTTAAGAAGACCTAAATAGCATAATTAATAAAAAACATAAATTAAAAGAGCTTATTAGAAGATAATAGATTAATTGACAATCTGAAAACTCACCATTTCCCATGTTTAAAAAGCTATGTTTATAGTAGGTTGTAAGTACAGGGTATAAATTTATTCTAACAGATCATTGGTTTCTTTATTAATATCATTATTATTACTAGAAAATGTGGATTTTTAATGCAAAAGAATGTTTTGCAAACATCTCCTTGAATTTTTTATGCATAATTAACAAAACATAAATAACATAATTAACAAGAATAATATAAATAATAATTAAAGAGCTTATTGGAAGAGAATACCTTAAATAACAATCTGAAAACCAACAATTTTTCATGCCTAAAAAATGCTTAGAGTTGGTTGTAAGAACAAGATATTAATTTATTCTAACAAATTATTATTATTTCAGGTAAAGCAGATTTAAGAGCAAAAATAGAATAGAATACATTAAGTGAAAATCTGAAAACCGACAATTTTTCATGTCTAAAAAATGTTTATAGTTGGTTGTAAGTACAGGATATTAATTTAGTTTGCCAAATTATTATTACTTCAGGAAAAGCAGATTTTAGAGCAAAAAGATGATTTGTAAATATCTGTTTGAGTCTTTTTTTTTTCTCTTCATTCTTTTAATTTTTATTTTTTGTTGATTTTCACAAATTTATAAAAACATCATTTGATATGTTCTTCCATTTAACTCTTCAATTTATTACAACACCATGTCACAACTTACCACTTCATCTAGTATATTATAATTAAGCTTTTCATCATATGCATAGGGAAGAGGAACTGGTCTAGGAGGTATGAATTTTGAAGATATTTTAACAGGAACTCCATCTAGATAACTAGCGCCTATATTGAAAGTTATTATAAAAACATGTCAGTAAACTGGTGTGTAACACTTGTAAATAGACGAATAGGAAGATAAAAAATTTTATTAAATTATACCAAGTACAAATGTTAATACTTTTAAAAAAATTACTCTTTTTAAGAAATATATTTAATTAAGTTGCTACCTCATGAAAAAGAAATTTTCATTTGAATCATGCAGCATGGTAAATTTTCAGGTGAGCAACTTTTTCTTCATTACCAAAAAAATAGAAGAAAAGAAAAAAAAGGGGGGAGGCGATAATAGGGAAGACAAATTATGTATGAAGTAACTATTCACAATGAATAGCATTGTGAATAGTTACTTCAATATAAACTTTTTGTTGATTGGTATACTTTCTCAGTGAATTTCACATTTTGCAAAAGCATATAAAAAGCATATTTTCCAAATTGATTATTAGATTTTTGTAAATAAGAACTTGACTTTAACAAATGATATAAAATAGGATATATCAGCAAATTCTTCAAAAAAAAAAAAATAAATAAATAAATACAATTTTAAAAAATAATTGTCATGCAAAAAAAAAAAAAAAATTTATAATCTACTAACATAAGAAAAGGTTTTTCAATACCAGAGGTGCCAAGTTTTTTAACATGGATAAAACTACCACGTCAAAAACCTAAAAATGCTGCTTTATATATAGGAATAAATTTAGATATTCAAATATTGAATAGCATTTAGGAGACAGTGTTAAAGGTCCAAATCTAAATACTACTTTCTTTATACTATTTCAGATATATTATATTTTAAATATAGACCTCATATGCTCAAAAAAGAATTTAGAACATTTTTCCAATATATATATATATATATATATATATATATATATATATATATATATATATATATAATTGATAATTGATATATATATATATATATATATATATATATATATCAAGACATTTTTTGAAACAGCATACAAATACATACACCAGACTACTATTGAAAAAAAAATGAAAGACAAACTAAAAAATATACATAAGTTACTAAGTATAAAAAAGGCAAATTTTATCACAGAAAAATAATAAAACATACTATTTTTAATTTCAGAATTACTTTGATTGGATAGAAAATTTTGATAGTTTCTAGTTAAATTTATTGTTGTTGGTGCACTGAACAACATAGCACTGTTGCTTACAAAAAGTAACCAGCATCAAATAGTTAATATTCCTTCACACTAATATTTAATTAATATAAAATTGACATCAGCATTTCCTTAAAAAAATTC
This sequence comes from Parasteatoda tepidariorum, assembly GCF_982258835.1. NCBI lineage: Eukaryota > Metazoa > Arthropoda > Arachnida > Araneae > Theridiidae > Parasteatoda > Parasteatoda tepidariorum. Next base: position 107,246,371 of record NC_141760.1, read on the forward strand.
ATCTAAAGCAGCCTTTGAAACTATTAGTGATCCACTGATCTAAGACCACTAAATATTCCCTTTGACTACTATGAAATAATAATCACTAGTTCATGGGACTCCCAAAGTGTCTGCCGTTAATCGATAGTAGAACAAGTTCATTCAGTTGGAATGATATGATAATGATTAGGGTGTAATGGAATAATTCAACACATCACAGATACATTTTCTTAAATTTTTAACTTTATGTTTATCATAGAATTATTCATTTAGATTTAAGACACAAAATGTGATTTTAAAGAATGGGAGTACCTTCATAAAAAAAATAATACCAAATTGTAAGATACATTAAATAAAATAAAAAAAGAGATTAGTTAGTGGAAATAAAAGCAATTTTTTTTCTTCAAAATTTGCTATTATTATTCTGCGTAATTTATGGATCAAAATTGATGTCTAAGAAAAATAATTTTTTTTTAATTATTAGCTGTAATCATTCTTTTATTCAAAAATTTATTTGCTCAAATAAAGAAAAAAAAAGTTGGCTATTAGAGGGTAAAACAAAATTTAATTATATATCTATTTTCTTTAAAAATTCTGAATCTCAAGATAAATTATAAAAGTATGATAAATGCAAATTTTAGGAATAATAATGACAACAGTAAATTATTAATTTTAATTCCCAGAATTTCAATTCTTGAGTATTCGAAATGGAATATTTCAGTTACCATTTGCCTTAATTATTAGAAAGTTTTTCCCGTGAGAATGAAATTGTGTACACATAAAGAAAGGATTTTTAAACTTGCCAAATATTAGGAGTGTTTTAAAAAAATGGTTAAATCATTATGTCCAACAATCCTCATGAAATCCTAATGATGCAATTTTATAAATCCATAATATTGCAATTTTATAAATAGTAAATTTAAAAAAATAAATAAAATAATGATATTAAAATAAAGGTAATACTTGCCCTCTTTTCCACCTGAATCCATTTCCTTGTATTCACTAGGAAAAAAAAGTATAATAAATTAATAAAAATAGCAGATATAGAACAAGTAAACTACATTAGAAGTATCATAAACAGAGTATGTCTGGCCATAGTCTATGAAGAATAATAGCAGGTGCTTAAAAAAGTTCAAATCTTTTTTGAAAGAGGAAACACTTTTAATTAATTTTCTTAAAGAGGGAGCAATAATGAATCAATTAAAAGGGCTCAAAATAAAGAAAACTTGGAGTCAAGTTTCAAAATCAATTGGTCTATTTTTAGAAATTCTACAAAAAATCCATAAACTTCTAACCAAACATACATGGATTTGTTTTTAATTTTAAATCTTTGACATTTTTTACGGTTAACATGCAGTAAAACAGGTATATATAGACGGTTGTTGTTGTAGTTCATTTACGTCGCACTAGAGCTGCACAATGGGCTATTGGCGCAGGTATATATAGACAGCAGATCGATTGAATGTAGATTGCAATGGTGCTAGGTTTAACTACATTAGCCTAAATCGAGGTAAAAAATTAACAATATAAAGTACAAAAGGTAACAAATTGAATATTATTTAATTAATTTTCTAAAAACTGCCTTTCCTCTCCTTCATGGAAGATTCAAAATTTTGTTGCCATAAACAAAATTAGGAATCTAATTTTAAGAGGATCATCAGGTGACAGAGATGCAGAAGATAATATTGAATGCCAATAAAAAAGGATGATTTATTAGGGTTGTAGTAAACATATGTTTATAGTGCTTTAATTAAAATCAATTTAAAGTTTATTTGCTTTAAACACATTACCATACAATGCAGGTTTTGAAAATTTTATGCACTGAGTCTCATTAATCTAAATAATGCAGCATTTTTTTTTCAACTTACTTTTAATAATTTTAAGGACAACTAATGTGTAGGATTTTTATTTTTTAACAAACGTTTCCGTTAAAATTTTAACTTCTAAGCAAGCACAGCACATTTTCAAGAAATAAGGAAATGTGGAAAACCAATGTGTTAATCGTCAAGTGTTTAGAATCGACATTAATCCGGATTTTTATGATTCTCGCACATTCTGGATAGTCAAGCATTTGCTGTAATTTGAATTAACTATCAAATTTAATAGCCTGCATCACTTTCTAATTGCTTGATACTTAAATTTATTCGCTTGAATAAAATTTTTGAAAACTCTTTAACTTCAACAACAAAAATTTTATTACGATTAGAAAATGCATAAAAATAATTAAGATTTGAAATGTAAATTTCAATTTAATTTAAAATACAGACTTTATTATCCATATTTATAAATTACTACAGTTTATGGAGAGATTAAAATGAAATAATGAGGTATTATCTCAAAATGAATTAAACTCAAAATATAAACATAATATTTTCTGAAAAGAAAATCATGTTCAGATTTAAAAAATATATGCTGTTAAATTAATTTTTCAAGACAGAGCTCAAACAAACATATTTTTTACAAAAATACATTATAGTACTAAATCCCATATTCAGATGTCAGTTTTTCAAAAACTTTTTAGAAATGTCTATTTTCAGGAAACTTTTTAACAATTAAAATATACAAATCTATTTTCCTTATCCCAAAAAAATTATAACTTCAAAATTTTTTATTATTTTTTTTAATGTTTGCGATCTGTTATAAAATTTTATGTTTCGTATCGGAAAATTATAAATAGGAAATATGGTATATGCATGAACACATAACTTTTTCACCATCGCAGAAAATTTTTCAATTTATTATTATTAAAAAAAGCTAAACATAATATGACGTTATGTATACATATCACTCTTTTTTTTAACGGATAACATCAAGTATGTAATTTGATGATTCTGTATTTTTTTAAATATTTTTTTGCATTAAAACATATTTAAAGAATTTAGTTTTAATGCTCCTTATTTTTTATTCTAAAATGAGTAGCACAAGAAAGCAAGATTCTTTATGTGTAAAAGAAATTAAAAGTGATTCGTATAAAAATATTTATTGAATGTCTGCATTGAAATATTTCTGAATGAACATTTATGTTTCTGAATAACAAAGAAAATGCAAGGTAAGTCAAGCATAAGAAAGAAAAAAAAAACCAATAACTCGTTTTATACTTATGTCTTTATAAAACTGCTGAATTAAAAGATATATATGCTGATATTAACAATAAACAATATAAATATATTTTTTAATTAGAACGCTTTTTAAAAGTGATTTTCGAACAAATTTCATCAAAATTAGATAGCGACGAAATGGTTGAAGCTAGTTACAAGAGTAAATGAATTTCGAGTAGAAAGCTTTTTAATTGAGATTTCGCATCATCAGAAGGTTTTTATTTAATCAAAGTTTGGAAAGATATTTTTTTGAAAAATAGGTCTTTTAGTTAAAAACCTTAAATATGGACTCACCAGAGTAATATGGGACTTCCTACTGTACTTAGAAAAACCATTTAATTTTTTTTTTTTTTGCGTAATATATTACACTTATATATTTTTTTTTTGTAAATTGAATACATTAAATTAGGGGTGCACAACCTTTTGGTGTAAAGGGTCACTTGCATAGCAGGTTAAATAATAAAGGACTACACAAATATTTAGACATGTTAATGGTAAAATAAATAATAAAAAAAATTATATAAACATAAGCAAAAAAAAATTTTTATCAGTAAACTTTATTTTTTTATCAGTAATATTTTCAGAAAATTGAATACTTTTTTATTAAAATTAATTTAAAATAAAAAAGATTAATAATTTTTTTTTTAATTTCCTTCTTTTTTTTCAAAAATTGCATAAAAAAATAAATCAATTAATACATATTTTGATGAGTAATATAAATTCAAATTAAATATTTTAATTGAAGAAAATCTATTAGGTTTAACAAGAACCAAAGATTAAAATAAAACCATTATATTACAAAATAAGATTCAATATTTATTTGGTATTGTACTTCAGATATTATTTCTATATCTTGAATTATTAGAGCTTTCATGAATTTTAAATAGGAAACGTTTGCTTTTTCGTTTTTTTTTTTCTCGAAAAAATCATGTAAGTTTCAGAAGAAAAAAAATTTAAAAAATGACAAACAGTGAGCAGCCTAAAAATCCGTCACTTCACAAATTCTTCATGTTGCAATTACACTGTATTAAAATATCGGGATTCTGTATTACATTGTATTAGTAAAGCAGGATTGTCGAAATCATGTGGAAAAAGCATTGCAATAGTTCCACAAAAGAAATCGCTTAAATTACGATGAAATCAACACGAATTCGCAAAGCAATCCTAAAGCGTTTCGATAAGTAATTAGGTGCATTACTTAAAATTCGCATGTCGTTATAAAATTCAGAATTTTTAAAACCACGTTGAAATATAAAGTAATGCCAAAAAATAGTGGAAAAACAACTTGAATTTACGAATAAATCGGTATGAACAAAGTGAGTCAAAAAGTGATTATTTAAATGTACGATTTGTAACTTGAGAGTTGAAATGATCTGTAAGTAAAAATTTGGAATTTAAAACTCACGTAAAGAAGAGTAGCAAAAATTACCCTTTAAAAAAAGTTTTTTTTTAAAAAAATCATTTTGTTTAATGATTTTTTCGGCTTAAATAAAGAGAGTCAAAAATTTTGCAATTTAAGTATATAAAATATTAAATGCACTATTCAAAACTAAGTTGTAATATCGTATTAAATGTATCGGTATTTTAAAAACAACAGGAAATTTGTAAACTGACTGGCAAAAAAAAAAAGGATCGAAAAATCACTTGGATTAGAGATAAAATTTTTAAAAATAAAGCGAGACAAAAAGTGATTACTCAAAATGAAATTCACATATCTTAATATTGTATTAAGAGTATTGGGTTTTTTATAAACCATGCAAAATTCCGAAGCAATTACAGTGTAAAAAACGATCGAGAAACATAGACTTTTATTATCTTTAGATTATTTATTATCTTTAAAATTTATTTTTAGTACAAAATTAAACTTCAAATAACAAGTTTTACAATTGCGTGCCGAAGTTTTTAGATTTTTTAAACAGTTCCATAGGTAAGGTCAAATAAACAAAAGTGACAATAACATTAGGTCCTAAGTTTTATTAGTATTTTATATCAATATTGACTAATATTAATATCTACCAACTATCAACAACAATCCAAACTACAGTAACTATTGGAATATTGTCTGACGTGCATCTACTCTTTATTGTAAAAAAAAAAAAAGTTTTTTCAGTGAAAGTGTAAGTTTTGACTAATTTTCGATTTAAAAATATTGTCAGCAATAATTAATTAGCATATTTAAGATAATTTCTTCAACCCTTTAGGATTGCATGTTAGTACCTGATAATCGGATCATTAGATCAAAAGTTATTAATGTGTTCCAGTTTTCTATTTTAAAACTGTACTGATTAAGCAAACACAAATTAATTAAATTTAGAAAAATTTTATCTTCGCTAAGAAAAATATACAATTATAAGTACACAATAATAAAAATATACAATTTCTCCCTTCCCTTTTTATTTCTCTTACTTTAAATATCGTTTAATTGTAGTTCATTCTTATTCTATGAATTTTAAAATAATTATGTGACAGAAAAAAACATAAATTATCGGTTATATGTTGTTTTGTCCCATATACAGATCAATATGTTACCTAATATATTAAAATGTTATATCTAATATGTTATCAAAATTATTTTTAGAATTAATTTCAATTAGTTTGCTTAATTTATATGCCTTTTCATACTTCAATTTGCATATTACTTGAAAAACACATAATAAATGGTTCCTTAATGCATAAAGACGTATTTATCTATTATTTTTTAATCATTAACATAAATAAAGATTACCTCAGTCATGCCTTCATTTAAATTTCTTCAAAATTTACAATATCACCAGAATTTTCAAAGATCACAAGGTATCTATAAAAATAAAATTAGTAAAAGAAATGAATAGGAAAAAACATTAAAATTTGAAAAAGCACAAAATAGCTATAAAAAAACATATTTTATTAAAATTCATAGAAATAACTATAATTCAAAGCTCAGGAAGATAAAAATAAAAAATAAAAATTTATTATAAAATATAATCAATTGTATTATTTTTACATATTTGGTAAATCCAATGTTAAAATTATACATATGTAGTTCCAATAAGTATTTAATGAAATTATTTATAAACGACTATACTTTTGGATTTTTCAATTTTGCATTGGTTTCAAATATTGCTAATTTAAAGACCTATTGTTGCCTCTACGAAAGTTTCTCTGAAAACTTATGAATAACTAAAAATTTAAAAATAACATTTTAACACAAATTTATAAATATATCAAGTGCTAAACTAATTTATAGGAATAATTTAAACAAACAACACTTCTTCTTTTAGAAGTTATCTATTAGCTGGCACATTAGTTATATGGCGGGAAAGCGTCTTTATTAGTACCTGTTTCCACTATCTGAAATAGCCAAGCAAAACTGCTCAGTTTTTGAACTTGAATAAATTTTTAAAAACTATATTGTAGCTTTCTCAGAGATGGATTAGAGTTAGTCTGATTTCATGATGGTGGACCAAAACTTGGTTCATGTGAAAATATGACAATTTTCCAACAAAATGTCATCATGCATTAGAAAATTGTTTATTTGCAGAGATACTTTACAAACTTGGCACCACTTAACGATAGGGATTTTTGCCTGGCACCCAGTTAATGAATATACTCATATATAGGAATTTCTTATTTATGAGTATATTATATATATAAGTATCTTATATATGAGTATAAAAAATATACTCAAGAAAAAGAATTTCCAGAACAGTATCCTTCAGCAATTTAGGTAATTCAAGCACAAACATCAAGTAAAATATAGCACTACAAATTAAAGCAAAAAGCTAATGCAAAAATAATTCTATCATTATTCTTTGAAAAAAAAAATTCTTTCAGAAGGATTTATTCATGGTAAAGAAGTTCCTATAACACTTTCTATACATAAGATTGATGCTTTGATGTTAGTTTTAGTAAACACCGTATAGAAGTATCATTGTGTCTAAAAAATATTTTCTGTTAAAACTGAAGAACAAAAAAATGTAAACATTTAAGTGAGACAACGGTTTTTAAACACACAAAAATTAAAAATAAGAAAACGGATTAATTCCATTAGAATTATAATAAAATTAATATCCAAGTAAACTTGAAAGGGGAAATTCGATTACTCATTTTAGCCCCGAGATTAGAAATAATCTCGATAAAAAAAAAAAAATAAACGATTATGTTACACTATTTCAGACTTTAAGGGAAAAGATGAAGCAAATTTGAATCGATTTGCTTATTTAAGACATTTATAAATCAAATTAAAATTCTAGAGAAGTTTTATTGATACTCGATCCACAGAATTATAAAAGACAAAATTATAATAATAATTATTCTTAAAGCAAAAGGAAGAAAAAAACAATTTATTAAATGGGAATAAATTATATTTATTTTTCTCATAAAATGTATTTTTCCTTGCCTTGTGAAGTAACATTTTTATGACTTTATGACAGAGCGAAACTAATTAGTACCATAGTGTTGATATCAATCGTATCAATTTGCAATATTTAGGTGAAGTTAAAGTCACTTTTTTTTATAAAAGAATTATGATCTTTTCAAAAATCAAATTATTTTATAGGTAGCGCTTCAGAAAAAAATCTTTACTTTTCTCAGTGCTTGGCAGAAATCTTCCGATCATCAAGATTCTTAAGCGCCATTCTCACTGGATATGATTTTTTCGTATGAGAATGAGAAACCTTAGAGTAGAAATAGTACTCCCCAATTACTTAGTTAGTTGAGTTTAAACCTAAGCCCGATGCTAAATTATTATAATCAGGCTTGGAAGTTTCCAAGCTAAATTATCAAGATTTATTTGATAATCAGCTGAAATAGTTAGAACCTTTAGGTTCTGATGAAAAATGTTGATAATCAAACAAATCAGTCAATGTTGTTGTTGTTGTTAATTTACGTCGCACTAGAGCTGCACAATGGGCTATTGGCGACGGTCTGGGAAACATCCCGGAGGATGATCCGAAGACATGCCATCACAATTTTGATCCTCTGCGGAGGGGATGGCACCCCCGCTTCGGTAGCCCGACGACCTGCGCGCGAAGTCGAGCACTTTACGGTAACACAGTTTAACGAGGACCAATACCGCATATCCTCGGTTCCTACGCAGACTGATCCAAGTGGTCACCCACCCGCACACTGACCGCAGCCAGTGATGCTTGACTTCGGTGATCTGCTGGGAACCGTGTCTTAACGATCAGTTCACTGCGGGACATTTCGCAGTCAAAACATGCTAACAAAAAGTTTTGGCAATAAGAAAAAATATAATTAAAAACATTACGCTTTGTTGATAAAAATTCATTACGTAATTATAAAATTTACGTAACGCATAAATTAAATTGCTGTTATAACTAACAATACTGCTCAAAATTTGTTTCTCCGAAATCACAAATTTCAAACTAATGCAATTTAAGAAAAAAAAAATTTTAAAAATTTTAAAAAAAACTCATTAAATAGTTTTTTTTATATACCACTTGCATCAAAGTGGTAATCAGAGAGTGTTTCTTTAATTTATGCTCAAACGATCTAAAATAGTAATTTTTCATCAAATAAAATTTCTAGGATAAAATTTCAAGTATCCTAGAAATAGTTTTTTTTTTTTTTTCTTTTTAAAAAACATCAAAATTTAGGAAAATTACTGGAGGGGTTACGTATTCTCTGTACCCTGGATGCTACACCTATGGGCTTCTCCCCCTGCTCACTACCCCATGAAACTGCCAGTTTATTTGAGATCGCTTCGCTTTTTAAACACATTTATTCTCTCTTTTTGTTTAGTCTTGCTTAGTATACTCCAGTTTTCGTACTTATATAAGTAAATTTTGCATCTTAATGTTTTTTTTATAACTTGTATTTCTTTCCTATATTAAATATTAAAGTTTGTGAAGTTTGTAAAATATTAAAGTTATGTATTAAAGTTTGTTTTAATTATGTTAGGGACTTCGCCTACAATTGTGTTGCTAGATTATCCTTGAGACTATCTTGTGGCTTGCCGCACTCGATTCTTCTTCTTATCAAACCCACAACAGCACAATATTATGTTGGAATGGCGAAAATTATTTTAATATTGAAATTCATATAGGCGATCGCAACTCTCGAATACCCTACTTGGGGAGAAGATCGGTTCCATGCCTCTTTTTAGTTGTATAGTAAAGTACTACGATATTTTTCCTTTTCTTAATATTTTTCGTATTTAATTGTTAATTTTTTTTTAAATTTCCATGATGCTTTCTTTTAAAACTATGTTTAATGTAGTTAATTGTAGTTTAATGTAGTTGAAAATTAAGACAGAAACTAACCTACTTCCTTCTTCTCCACACGCTAATGGAGAAGGCATGCGAAGTGTTGCCATAGGTAGAGAGTTCTGCTCTACGCCACCTGCAGCCCATTTCGATCGCCAATACAACGTATCTTTACAATTTTTGTTTCAAAACTAATGAGAAATTTGGTCTCATCTTACTATTCTACTTGGTTCTTAAATAATATGGACATTCTTTTTAAAATTGAGATAATATAACAATCATGATTTTACTGATTTATTTATTACACTGGTGCGCAAAACTTAAGCAGCAAGTGGTTTTTCTGCCACAGCTCCCCAACAAAGTATAAGATAGCCATGAAATTGCGGTATAATATGCACGTAATTCAGTAGAAAGATTATTTGTATGCAAATTTTAGAAATAAAACGTCGTAGGTGATGTAAGTGTACGTAAACCTTGTGGGGCGGCGCGCGCAGGTCAAAGCTGTGATAAAAGGGTGAGGAGCACCGTAGTTAAAGACATTCGCTGCAAGTGCAAGTGATTTGTTTTGTGAAACATGTCTTCAAGAAATCATTTAGACGACTTTACTCGAGGAAGAATGATTGGGAAGCTTGAGGAGGGGCGTAGTGTGACCAGTGTCGCCGAAGAGTTCGGGATCAACAAAAGTGTTGTTTCTCGTGCTTGAAATGGCTTTAAAACTACTGGTACAGCTGTTCGGAGGGTTGGTGGTAGCCGTCCAAGGAAAACAACACCAAGAGATGACCGTTACACTGTCCTCCAGGTGAAAAGAAACCGTTTTCAGTCAGCGAGCGCCATATCTCAGCAACTGTGCACAGCCACAGGACGACAAGTATCAAGATTTACAGTGGCCAGACCCCTACACAAAGGTGGCGTATTTGCTAGACGTCCTGAACGCTGCATACCTTTAAAAGTAAGCCATCGGCGGCACCATTTAGAGTGGTGCAGAGAACACGAAACCTGGACACCTAAGCATTGGAGTCGCGTCCTCTTCACAGATGAGAGTCGTTTTAATGCTACAAGCTATTCTCAACGTCAGTTGATCTGGAGAGAGGTTGGAGCTCGATTTCATCCCAATAACACCGCGGAAAGAGATCGTTACGGTGATCCTGGAGTTGTCGTCTGGGAAGGCTTTATGTTGAACGGGCGGACTGAGCTTCAGATCTTCGATCGAGGTTCTGTAACTGGAGACCGCTACTGCAATGAGGTAATCCTACCCCATGTGCGTCTGTTCCGAGGGGCCATTGGACCAGACTTCATTTGTATGGATGACAATGCCCGGCTACACCGTACTGCTAATGTTCAAGAGCTACTGGAAAGTGAAGATATCACTCGAATGAATTGGCCATCTTACTCTCCAGATCTAAATCCCATAGAGCATGTCTGGGATGCATTAAGGAGACGTCTTGCGACACGACAGTATCCTCCTGGTAACACCCATCAGCTGAAAGATGCGTTAAAGGAGGAATGGAGACGTTTACTCCAAGAACTCCTGGATAAACTGGTGCTTAGCATGGAGAGACGATGCCAAGCAACAATTACAGTAAGGGGAGGGCATATCACATACTAGGGAACATCTGCCAGTTGTACTTACGCTTCTTCAGGCAATCATGTGTAATGCCACTATATGTCAAATAAAGCCTTTTTTTTGTTCCATACCCTACTTTAAGCTTTATATTCATTTCTGCGCCATTATTCTTTTACCATCGTTTAAGTACAAAATAATGTACATCATATTCAAATTTCATGTCAATCGGATGATTTCTTGTAGAGTTATGACAAAAAACGCACTTGTTGCTTAAGTTTTGCACACCAGTGTATTATTATATTTTTTTTTTTTTTGGTCGATTGAAACTTTGAGTTATAAAATGTTATAAAAAATAATTGAATTTTCAAGTAAAATCATTCTTATCGAACTGAAAAATACTGGACATTCACCATAACAAAATAAATCTGAATACGGAATCACCTTTGAGGAAACTTTGGATGTAAAAATTTAAGAGTAATAACTTAATTTTTAAAAAAAAAACGATTATTAAAATAGAAATGTCTATAATTTTAATAATATTAGGGAAGAGGGAACTCGGGGAATATTTTCTCTTTATTAGAAATGGCGGATAAAAGACTAGTTTTAAAGAAAATTATAGTTTTTCGGAAGGTTCTCTAGGACTAGAGCAGATTGATACGGGGATAAGAAAATAAGCAAACTTTGAAACTTAACACTCCAAAAATAAATAAATAACATTCATAACAGGCTTTGAAATTTAGCATTCATAAAATCTCTTATAATTCACTAAATATAAATGTCCTAATTCTAAAAATATACTAAACCTAATTACAATTGAATGTTGAAGCTAATTTTGAGCTATAATGCGTTTGTTTTATTTTAAATCATTTTAGACACCATATAATTTTTTTTAATTGAAATATTTAATTTGCATTTATTTTGCTCGATAAAATATTTATCTTTTTTTATTTTATATTTTCATTCAAGAACATTACAGTTAATTTATTTTAAAATGCACTTTTTGTATTATGTGATTTGATAAAGAAACAACATCTCTTCTTCCCCACGTTTAAATTTTCTAAATTTCAAAATTTTTTATGTATCTATTTATTTATTTTTTTGATAGAAAGGAATTTTTTTTTTTTTTTTTAAAACTATCAATTTAGTTTTTTTCAGTTTTCAATTAATGTTATGTTCTAAAGAATTTAATTTTACGCAATTAAATTAGCTGATAAAAAAGCGATATCTGTCAGTCCCCTAGAACATACTCCCCTTCCTTATCAATACAAAGGGTGACAATGAGTTTTCCGTTGTTCAAAGTAGTGATGGAGCGGTGATACCTAATTGCGCTAATGGTTTTCTAAAACATGGTGGACTGCGCTGCTAACATGTTATCCCCCTTTAAGAATGGTTGGTGGACTGCGCTTAAGGCAACCCTTATGACCATCCCTCCTACTTGATTCAAGCAGTAAAACCATTTCTGATAAAAGCATCGTCTTGCCAATATTGTTCGCCAGAAGCTAGTGTGCTGTGGGGAGAGGGGGATTTGTCAATAAGTTTTCCTCCACCTTTTAGTAATTTCATTTGAAAGGAATTTTTTTGTAGGTTTTTAAATTTTAATACTTCTGTAATTTTAAAATACAAACAATATTTAAACTATGAAAAAAAAATTCTAGTTCAAGATGACATAGGGCTTTTAGATGACATAAGGCTTTCAAAGTTTCGAAAATCGGTCAAAATTTTAATTAGACCGATGCAATTGTTTCAAGAATATTGGTTAAAAAAAATATACATTTGTCGCCCACTTGTCGTTTTAAATTGGTTAAAAAGTAAAAGTTCAGGGTGTAGTATCAAGTTTTAATTAAATTGAAAAAACCCTACTTTAATATTTAATAATTTGAATTTATTTAATATATTTAATAATTTAAATAATTTTTTTACATGCAATTTTTTAATATATTAAATAATTTGAATTTTAAACCTGTTTTAACCAATCTATCGTAACCAAACTTCTGCATATTATTTTAAAAAAATATATGAACATAAAATGTTTGAATTTTTACAGTTCATGCACTAAAAAGTTTATAACTACAACTCTGACCAGAAGCCATGGTTGGCAATCATTATTTTTTTTACTCCAAAATCGTACATATTTGATTTAAATGAGATTTTTTTTATTTGAATAAAATTAATTGGATTTATTATCCGAAGCATCTGATACAATATTTTAATAATACTGTTGTTTAAAAATAGAAGAAAAATAGTTAATATTTCTTACTAAAAATGGATAAATTACATGGATATTATTACATGGATATAAAAATGGATATTATTACATACTAATTACAAAGTTAAAAAAAATCACAGTTATATTTCTCAGGTTCAACTTGGTGATAATTGTTAAAAATCCTGTGACAATTTGTCAACTAGACATCTAATGAAAAGTAAATTAGTTTAGATAAGAAAACATTACTGCAAAAAAAATTACGTCATTCTGGTTTGAGGAAATTTTGATACACTCTAACTCTATATTCAATAAGATATAAAAGCATTGCATTTTAATTAGCAAAAACCTAAATGGATATAATTGAAATATGTCTTTTGCCAGAAAATTATTTTAAATATATTAAATTGAAAATTACTATTTAAACGTTTCATATCAGTCTTATTTAAGTGTAGTCTATTTTGAAACATAATAATTTACATGCATATCCCTTTCGATATTTCTTAGTAAAAAAATCTTTCAATTCAAATCAAATTTCTTGGTAAAAAAATATTTTTAATTATATTTTTTTCAATTAATATTTTTTAATCATTTTGTTGAAATTATTGATTTATTTTTTTAAAAAAAATAATCACTATTGATTTACATCAATGCATTTTATAATGAAATAGTGAAAGGGATAACATAGTGAATTCAATGCATATGCCTTTTATTATTCAGTAATAAAAAATATCACTTCCTTAATAAGCATACATTATCAATTAAATCAGACTTTTAAAAATTCACACATTTAAGAATGTATTTATTAATTATACTGTTTGAAAATATTTGAAACTTAAATTAATAATTTTTAAAAAAAATAATTCATAATTAATGTTATAAAATTTGTTTAAGTGAATGTTTTTTTTAAAATTAAACTGATTTAAATTAGTGATTTCTTTAAAAAAATTGAAATGATTTAATCAGGATTTAATTCATGACTAAAATCAAGTGATTTAAATTATGCCAACACTGACAGAAGCAATAAATCAAAAGTTGAAAAGAGAATAACACAACGTTCTCAAATGCATAACTTCACCCATTCTTTAATTACATTTGTAAATTCACTTACCCATAAAGATAATAAAATTGTAATGATAAATGCATTACTATCAGTAAATGTATTATATTCTAATTGTAAATCTAATCCTGTTTACAATATCTCAAAGTTAGTAACTTGGCCTTATATATTTTGATATATTTCTTGGTCAAGTAGAAGCTTATCGCCAAGTTAGTGCTTGATTTTTATAAATTGCACCCCTCACATGTCAATGAGGAGAGAGATCTACCTACAAACGTTATCAACCAGCAGCGCAATCAGCATACTGTTAGGGGTGGGGGTTATAATTGAGGCAATTACTGAGCGCAGTCCACCACTGCCCGTGATGGAGGTCATTTAGCGGTCATCTTCTTCAGAGAGTCTGCCGCTTTTGCCTTTACCTCTTCTACAGACTGAAAATGTGTTCACTTCAATGCACTTTTCACTTTTGGAAATAGGAAGATGTCGCATGGTGCGAGATCTGGTGAGTACGGCGGATGCTCGAGCATATTAATATGGTTGTCCACCAAGAACTGTTTCACAGACAGAGTATCTTGCTCCGGGCATGTCAAGTTTTTTGGTACCACTTTTGTGCAAATCGTTATACGCAACTCTTCGAACATTTTTCTTATTGTCTCTCTGTCAATATTCGCCATGTCTGTCATCATTCAAAAACTCAAATGTTGGTCTTCACGCACGATTTCATTTATTTTTTTTTTTTTTAATTTTTCATTTACTCTTGAAGTTACCGGAGCCTTTAACAATCTGAAACATTCAATGTGATTTTTTTTTTTTTTTAACACGAAACTTTAAATAAACGCGCTTCTTGTTTCTTACGCTTATCATGATTCATAATCGCGGCACAACGTCATGTCAAACATAGGTAAAAAAGAAAGAAAGAAATAGATAGAGGGACGGAATAACGTGCCACCTGCTCTGAAAGCATCCTACATTCTATTTCCCCTCATCCACATCAAGCCTAACAGCTAGGGCATGCGCAGTCCGGTTATATTAATTGTCACACCTCGTATATAATTTTTAACTTTTTTTTCAATTTCTAGGGAAATTGAAAAGAGTGAAAATTCGTTTATCAAATAAATTAATTGCAGAGATATAGTAATCGCACAATTAGCAAGCTCTACTATTGTTAGTGACTAAGTGTATCAAGGGTTCACCCCTAGAGGCTGAGGGAGGCATTTACCCTAATACAAAAAAATTCTCTCTATTTCGGCGAAAAAAAGAAACATACAAGGTATAAGCTTTTGTTCTAATAACAATTTTTCAGTTATGTAAGAAAACAATACTCATCTATTATTATCTCATTGCAGAAATATTTTCAAATGTTAAATAGCATAGCTTTTCTTATTATGGTATGACTTTTTATCAGCAATAAAAGTAAAGTATTCCAGCATTACATTACATTGCGAGAGAGGGGTTTCAAGTAGATTAACACTCCATGATTTCGTGCCCAACAACATGATGATTGCAGTGTGATCAGTATTGCGCACCTACCGCTTTTACTCTGCCGACAAACTTGTACCCATTGATCTGAAGCTGTGACTTTTTGTCTGTGGAAATAATGTATATTGGTAGTTTGAGAAACGTAGGCTTCTGTAATCGTAGCTCAACTTGATAAAAAATCATGATTTAATCATAATTTGATTATTTCTTTTTTATTTATCTACGGAGCTTACATTATAATTTTAGCAATTTCAGTAGGAATACAATAAATATTTTTAAAAGCAGCATTACTCTGCGTTCCCGTTCAGCAAAAACTCTGGTTACAAAGCTGCTTTTTCTTTCCTGTGATAAGAAAGCGATTTCCTGAGAAGTTGTATGCAATGACGATATAATAGAATGTTTGCAAAAATATCTCCCTCCGAAAAAGATTTTCAAAACCCCATTCCCAATTTTTGGTAAATACCCTTTATCTAAACATTTCTAATATCCCTCAAAACAATATTGCAACTATAAATTTTCAAAAGAAAAAAAAAGTATCTTTGATATTAAAAGAAACAACCTCTCTTTTACACAAAAATGAAAAGAAGAAAAGAAAAAAAAGAGGAAATACAGTAGAATTATGTAGAGTGCCTAGAATCTTGGTTGTTCGAGTTTCCCATAAAACCGAGTTGAGGGGGGGGGGGAGCATATATGGCAACGTTACTTTTAAAAAGTAACGAGTAAAAGTACAAGTATTTTTAAAAAAAGTAACGAGTAAAAAGTAAAAAGTTCTTATTTTAAAAAGTAACGAGTAAAAAGTACAAGTAAAAGTACAGGTACTAAACAAAAAAAGTAACGATTTAAAAGTACATTTCTAGGAAATCGAAAATACAAAGTAACCTAAAATTTTATTGAATAATATTCTTATGTTCTTTAATGTTTTTGCAAAATTGTAGTTATTTATTTAATTATTTTTAATTTTGAAAATTATGGATTTATTTTTAAATTCGGAAGAATATTATAATATAATTTTATAATATAATTGTAAATAATTTTAAAATCAAATATAATTTTAATATCAAACTTTTTATGGATTTGCACGAGAAAGAAATTTTATCTATTGATTTTAATTTTTTGTTTACTTTTATTTATTTAAATTACCATTGATTTAAAATTATTTTACTTTATAGAAACGCGTTTTAAAAGCACAAACATAAACAAAGCAAACACGGGGTTTCAGAAAGCTTTGTGATCTTTGAGCTAGTAAAAAATAATTGAATGTGCAGTATAAGTTGAAACAGTACAGCCTACAGTTTTATTTGTAACAATGGCTAATGCTGAAGTTATGCAAGAAAATCATTTTCCGAACATTTCTGCCTAACGGAATAATTAAAATTTGTAAACGAATTTTAGTATCAGCGGCTAAATTAATACCTTCGAGTTTTCAAGAATTAAAATAGTAATTATAATAGTTTTCAGTAGCACAAATAGTTCTGAAGTTCTTAGAGATTTGACTGGGCATTGTTTGACAAGGTCGGGCATAAACATAATTTTAGTAAAAAATGTACTAGGTAAAAATGTATTTAGTAAAAAATTCATTAAGACAAAAATTGTATTATTAGTGAGTTCAATAAGAAAATTGAAAAACGTAATAACAAAATCCAACATTTTTTTATTTAAAATGTATTAAACAAATGCATAAAACTCGAAAATGAATGAAAATAACTTGCTAATTAATATTTTTATTCATTTTGCAAAATAATTGCATTTCGAAAGCATTTTTTTTTTTTTTTAGAAAGTTTACTGAGTTTTAGAAAAAAGTAACGATTTCATTCGACATTTCCGTTACAAATACTTGTACTTTTTCCTTAAAAAAGTAACGAAAGTACAAGTAAAAGTACTAAATTTAAAAAGTAACGAAGTACAAGTAAAAGTACGTACTTTTTACTTGTACCGGCGGTACAAGTAACGAAAGTAAAAGTACTGCCATATATGGGGGGGAGTCAGTATTGCTCTCAAATAATAACCAACGCTATCGCAATACATTTAATGTTTACTATGTTTTCACGACAATTAATGCGACTGAATATTGAAAAACGATATTGTGTGTTAAGCACTGTAACATGTGAACATCGTGTTTAAACAAAAAACATTAGTACAATTAGGCAGCAGTAATATAATGAATATTATAACTTGGTTTAATGTAGTAAATGTACCCTGATCCTCTAATATAGGTAAATTTTCTTTAAATTATAATACATATTTCAATTACATATTAAAATTTAAAAATTGTTTTGTTTCCTATTATTTAAATATTTATTAAATTTAAGTTTTCACAAGTTCGAAGCAGTTTCGGTCCCGTCTGTCCACATCGAATTATCGAAACTCTACTGAGTGTATAATTTATTAATAATAATAAAAAATTTCTAGTGAGTTGCCGTTTTTTAATCCATAATGTTTATTATCCTTTTTTTTATTTATTTATTTCTTTTATCCACTCTTTGTTAACACTTCAGACATGGATGGTGGGCGTCGCAGGCGTCCAATATAAATGGGGACGGAAATAAAATTCACAGTCACAATAGTCCTCTAAATTTCACACAATCGAGAAGAAGAAAAATTCTTATATCGGTAAAAAGATGAATTATTTTTATCTCTTCCTCGTTTTTAGCATCGAATTTAAATCGATGATAATTCGTGAAAATTTTTCGGTCTTTGTGCGAAATATTGACGGATTTTGGAAGATTAAAATTATTAAGGGGGCAATATATTCACCATCCCCCCCCGCCAACGATGTAAATATATTTCTTTGCGTGCTTGGAATGACCCTGTGATATATTTTCTAATTGTTTAAAGTTTTAATGATCTCTCTAAAGTTAAATTTCCCCGCCAAATGGGCAACCCATTTTCTTGGCAACCTCTCGAATGAGGAAAGGAATGGTGTTACTTGGGAAGAGTAACAATCGCTTTCAGCTACGAAATGACCGCTGTGTCGGCTGTTCCTCCTTCCTCCTCTCAGGTCATCAGAGAAATAGACTGGGATTACTTTAAAACACCTGACGGACAGCTAAGGACTGCCAAAGGGGTATGAAAATTTATTTAATTATAAATTTTTAATTCATTTGCGTTCGTTATTTCAATTATAAAACGTTCTGTTTCGCTAAATTTAATTTATTTTTTTTGTTGATAAGTTAAAAGTGTTAAAAAAAAAGTTTCAGGTTGATAATATTTATTGGGTTGAAATGGGTGAAGAGGCTCCCTAAATTTCCAAGTTTTAGGAGAATAAAAAGTGTATGATAAAAATTAATTCTTGAAAGATTTTATTTACCTCCGTTTTGTTTTTAATAATGCAATTTTCCTCTTAAAACATAACATTTTAGCGGTTTTTTTTCTTCTTTTGGTGAAGTTTAAAGTTCAAAGGGAAAAAAAAAAAAACTTTCAATTTGAATTAATTTATTAGATTGAAATTAGTTAAAGTTTAAAGTTTTCACTGAATAAATATGTATGATTTTCTAAAAGGTAAAAAGTGGTTTTTTTTTTCTTTTACCTTCTAATAAATACGATTTTATGAACTTTAGGATGAATGCATTCCTGCAATGCATTCCTGAGAATGAAAGAATTCAGAAGAAAAGTAAAAAGTGTTCTTTTATTTTTCTTCTAATAAATACGATTTCATGAACTTTAGGATGAATGCATTCCTCAAAATCAAAGAATTCCAGTAAAATTTGTAATTTTAAATGGACAAAAAAATTGAAAACTTTCAATCTCTTCTAACAGAAAAATACATTATTGAGATTTAAAATTCTGTTTCATTATAACTAACCTGAACATTTTTTCCTAAAACTTCAAACAAAATCGAAAACTTTCAATCGAAACAAAAACTTTTCAATCTCTTCTAACAGAAAAATATATTAAAGAGATTTAAATTTTGTTTATTTAAAACTTGAAATTTTTTTCCTAAGAAAATTAGAGAAACAAATGAAACTTGCAGGTAATATTACACAAATTTAAAATGTGGCCGCACTTCGCTTGTATTTTTACCAAATCACAATGTGACATAAAATTACCACTTTTCCTAGATTATCTATAATCTAATCATTGAAAATTTAATTTCATTTTTTTATTATCAAATAAAATAAAAACAGTAAAAATTCTAAAATATGCTTCATCACTTCATTTACCAAATATATCAATAAATTTTTTTACCTAGCATTTTAATATAATTTAAAAAACACTCATTATAAAAAAAATATGTGGTTTTTATGTGCAATTTAATTACTGACTCATATAAGTCATTGTATTAGTTTCTCAAAATATTAAAAACAATAGTTTAAAACAACATTGAGTGAGCAAAAAAGTTTGAGCGGAAAATATAAGTAACTTGTTTACGTTTGGTGTTTGTTGTAAACATACAATATTTGATGTTCATAGTACATCATACCAAAAAGTGTGTAAATGAGGGATATTTCCGTATCGTGATCTGTGGCAGAACTATCGCCAAGTCTTAGAAACTTCCGGGCAGTGGCCCGCGAGAAACTTAAAAAAAAACATCACAGAAAGGGACCAACTCGAAAAGTGTAACTCGTATTCACCCCCGGGCGGGCAAACATATACAAGTTTTTTTTTTTTTTTTTTTCAAATTTGCAAGTTTAAAATCTATTTGGCACCTTGGCGATTGTAGTTGGCGCGACAGATCACGATACGGAAATATCCCCTGAGAACTGAAATATGGCATCGAAAATTTAAGTAATTGTTTACTTATGGTGCTGTAAATATACAACACCAAAAATCATGATGACTAGAATAATTCCCAGGCATAAATGTATGATGTTAAAAATTACTCCAATTGGTTGAAGAGTCGGGAATTAAAAACAAAATTTATTTTAAGCATAAACCCCACACACGTAGTAAGGAGGGTTGCGTCCCACACGCAACCCTCCTTACTACACCTCAATATTAGCTGCCCTATTTATGTTACAAAATTTCATTCTTATTACGAAGGGACATAGAGATAAATGATTACTTTTGGAAATCAAACTGTGCTAGGGATAAATATTTTACAACGTTTAGTTAAAAGGAAAATAAATTTTTTTTTAAAAAAACTGAATAACAAGATTAAACGATATGATTTGAATATAGAAGTTACAGGTTTAACGTTTCAATTATCTAATAATTTTTTTTTTTAATAAAAAGTATAAATTATTCATGGATATACGTCGTTTGTTTTATCAAAAGTTCAAAATGTCGGAAAAAATCTCACTTTTACAGTAATTGACGCAAAGTTTTTTGTTTAAAAAATATTTATTTGTTGGCAAGGTATATTATTCAAAACGTTTCTTGCAATATTTTATTTATATATATGAACAATAAAGAAACAAAAAAGAAGTAAAGAAAAGAGAGATTAACAAGAAAAAAAAAATTATGAATATCTAGAAAAAATTAGTTTTATTTACTACGCAGAAACTGAAAGTATATCGGCTAAATTGGCTAAAAAAATTTGACTAAAAAAACAAGGAAAACAAGTGGATTTTTACCCACCCCCAGATTTTTCTTCTTAAAAGAGAACATTTGTAAAAATGATGTTAGTCAGAATTTTTGATTCCATATAAATAGTATTTGAGGTGACATTTTACAGCTTTAAATTAATAGGTTACAGTACAAAAGTAGGTTTTTATAATTTATTTCTTTAATTAAATTTTTTGTTAACTAGTATTACTTATGAATTTATTATTTAATCAAACAAGGATGTAGGATTATAAGAAATGATAACGAAATATTCTTCATTTGCCTAATAATTATATATTAACTATTAAACTTAACTAAATTAAAATAATTTAACGAAATAAATTACTCCGTAATCCGTATTAGTAAGAAAATATGATATGCATAGCGTTTTATTTTGATATGTTTGTATAATTAAATGTCTTAATTTTTCAATGTCACTTTTCTTTAAAAACTTTTTAGGGGGCTTATTACAGATTTCTATCAATTTTTAATGATTATTATTATATTATTAAAAATTATAATATTCTTAAAAACTATAATATTTTAATAATAATTTAGTGTCATCTTTCAAGAAATATATAAATTAATATAAAAGACATTTAAAACTAAAGTGAAATTTATTTGAACTTCAGCATACAACAATTAAGCTGTAAATATTATAAGAATCATAAATTCACGTAACACAATACGCAACAAATAAATTCACGTGTTTGACAAATCTGTTCAATATCATAAGGTTGTGCTCGTCTGCCATCTCCCAGAGTTATGCCAGAGACTGGATACGGACTTCTGCTGCAATAAACCTTCATAAACATTATTTATTTATTTATTTAAAAAAAATTCAATACAAGGTGCTTGCACTCACCGCTCAATATAGAACCATTTAGTGACCTCGTCAAAAGAGAAGGCAAGAAAAAACTTAACTAATTGGGAGATGCAAATTAATATTTGGAGAATAAAGAAATGCCTCAAAACTGTCAAACTTCGTCGAATTTCTTGCGAAAAAAAGAAGAAAAAAATAACAAAGCCAGTTTCATTGCTTGATTAAGCATGGAAATGATTATAAAAGTTACCCTTCAACTCCTCTCCGTTTACTTCGGCAATCAAACGGGTTTGGATACGTTTAGCTTCGCTTTCCTTTTTATAGTGATTCGTTTGACTTTGATTGGATTTTTCTTTCATTCTTCACTAAAATATTAATTTGCTATCACTAATCTGTTATTTTCTTTATTTCAATTTTGGCAGAAATTTTAAAAATATATATTAAGAGCGGTAACTACGGAGGAAAGCCCTGCGTAATTAATCAAAAAATTACTATTAACATTATTATTTGACACACAGATTATTCCACAACTATCATTCCTTATACATATTCTTTAAAATTCTTGTTAAAAATGAGAAAAAATAGTATATACATTAGTTGTAGCAAACTAATATTTTTGTGAGGGAGAAAAAATCTATCGAATCGAATCAGTATTAAGAAAAAAGGTACTGAAAATATCGAAACATGTTTGATTGACATTGAAAACAGAGAAGAGTTTAAAGAAGATTAAAAAAGAGCTAAGTTTAATCAGACAATCAAACTGGTTTTGATGTTTTTCCTCAATTCTTCTCTAGTTTTGATTTGACAGATTTTGATCGCATGTTTTCTCTCTTTCTCGCTCAAATAACAATGTGAAACCACTAATCTTTTTCCTTCAATTTTTGACAAAATTTTTTTAAATCAGTAATAAGGGCACCGACTATGGAAAAATACAACATAACAATATTTTAAGCTTTACTACTCTTTTAAGCAAAATGCTTTACAAAGTTTGTGTCTTAAAAATGAATAATAATCAATTAGTATATTTAATTAGCCTTGCAGAAAAAAAGTTGTACAAGTGCAAACGTAAATGAAATTTGCAGACAACAATATTGTACTTTAAGTAGAAAAACACATTTATGGTTCTTCCCATAAAACTTAAGTAAATACAATGATTATAAAGAAAGAATATTCCTATAAAAATATCTAAAAATTTTTTCCATATTTCAAATAATTAATAATTTTATTCTAATAACTCCAACTCATAAAAAATCTTCAGTTAAAAAATTAATTTTGAAAAATATAAGAATTTTTTTAAAACAAATTTTCTTCACATAATAATTTACAATTAATTGGCACTAGTACATGCATATTTTACAAAGGAAACTATTTCTACACTTATATAACATTTCAATTCTTCTAAAACATTCAATATATACTCCTATAATGTTAAAAATTTATTCAGAATGTTATTTTAAAGTGTAAAAACACTAAAATGCTTATAATTGTTTCATAATTACAAGCTAACAACACAAAAAATATAGTTAAAATTTTAAACACGAGGTCCTTTTTTTCATGTATTATTATATTCATTTCATATTAATCATAAATTAAGATCATAACGCTATCATGCTCATGCATACAAAAAATTTCAGAGCTGAACTAGGTAAATATTTTAACACCACTTTAAGTACAACTTTCAACATTATTAGATTTAATAATCACAGATATTAAAAATAAAAACATTTTAATACAAACTATAGCTGATTTCACAACCTCAATTTTTATCTGTTAAAAATAGAACAAAGCTGGAATTCGATAACTAATTCTTACAGTTAAAACAATAAATTAAAAAAAAAAATCCAGTTTCCAATTCTTTTTTGGAGGTTAGTATGTCTAGTTTATAGTTAGTGATTTATATTAATCACTAAAACGAGTTGTTTGGAATGAAACAAAGAAAACCTTTCAAACTAGGTATTATTTTAGGTAAATGTGCAGCATATATTATTTGTAAAACAATTATATAAAAAAGCAAAATATAGTTACCTTTATTAAATAAATGATCCCAAGAAACTGAAGCGGTGAGATATTACTTGATTAAAAACTGCATTTGCTTCAATGGGAAATAAAAGTCGTCATGTTTCGAGGGCTTAAAAACAGGAGCTCATTTTCAAGACTTGCCAGCCGGGAATCAAAAAAAAAAAAGTGATTTGAAATATAAAACGTAAAGTTGCCTACAAAAAATGGATAAATAAAGGCGAGAAACAGAGTTAGAAGAACCACAATAGTCAAGGAAGGAAGAAAAAAAAACAGAACAAGAACCACAGTGGGAGAGAGGGGAAAATCATGGTAAAATACATTTCCATACACTATGTAGAGGTGGTGAGGAATGTCGTTAACAAGGGAATCAACATTTATATGAATTAGAAAAGATTCCAAGGCATCAAGTTGAGCTGAAGTGACTGGGATGGAAATAATTTTGGCATTGTCGAAATTGAATGTAAGATTCCAGCGGTTGTTGATTTTTCATATACTCGAATCAATACTTCGAAAAATCATCAATTATTGGAATTTTCAGCATAAACTCATTGAAAACTAGGTTATTAATGAAGGAGTTGCCGTGTTCAAGCAAATTCAGAACTGTAAATAAATCGTATTTCATTCATAACGGGCAAAATTTCGCAATTCAAACTTACTTAATATTTATTTCCTAATAAAACTGAAATCAGCCAAATCTCAGGAGTACACATATTATAATTACAAAATACAAATTTTTATTGATCATATTTCAAAATCCTGTCCTGACATTTACTCCTAACACTGCGAAATTCCCTATGTAAAGCCAAATATGGTCATGAATTCTCCCAAAGAAAGTTAACATCATTACTAATCACTCCTCAACTAAATTATTTATATAACCTTTCAAAAGAAATTAAAAAATAAAATGCAGATCAATAACTAGTTTGTTAATTTATTTTATAACCGTCGTTGAACAGCCGGTTCAATTTTTTGAGATCACGATTACTAATGTTTAACCCCGTAGCCTTGCAATTTTGAATTGAATCCAGAAGACAAGGATAATCCTGGATAAAGTATTGGGAGAAATTTGCCTTTGTGGAGGACTTTATGATGGTACTAACCCACATTTGCGTTTCATGGAAAGGAAAACCTGGAAAATCTCTCACGGTTAGCCTAAAGGCAAGGAAACCTGGAAAATCTCTCACGGTTAGCCTAAAGGCAAGGGGACTTAAATCCATGATCCGTCTACCACTGAGGCTATTTTTACGTCATCACTGTGGTCGGTGCGGAATTCATATCGACCAGTCCTCGCTGAGATTCGAACCCGGTTCACCTATTGGAAGGCGAACGCTCTATCCTCTTAGCCATCACGGCTCATTAGTTTCTTTTTATAAAGTCCGTACATTTCTAGAACACAGAGCTTAAGGGAGAAGATTTAAGTTAATTCACAGTAGCTAATGAATGCTATTTATGAAGTCCTCTGATTTTGTAAATAAAAATTAAGTCTAAAGATGCTCGAATATTTTGAGTAGCGGTGCCGAGAAAAAATTGCGACCGCTGCACTAGACGAGGTTTGTACATAAAACATTTTATGTTTGAGAAGATGTGCCATTCCGTGTGCAACGTCAATTTAGTGCGTACCTCCAGGCGTCTGGCACAGTTCTTGAGCTTCTCGTATAGTGGTATTTCATTCTTAATCATTTAACCTTATTTCAAATTCACCCGATCTGCAGATGAGCAACAATATTTTAGTTTTAATCTAACAGGTTTTATCATCAGCATTGAACAAGTGTCAATACCTCTTCATTTTTGAGGAAGGTTTTGTCAGTGGAACCAATCTGCTGGCACCCTCTATAAAAACCTGTAGATTTAACGGAACAAATCTCTCAACTATTCTACCAATTTTTCGTTGTAGCTTGCACAGAAATAAATTATTAAATTAATACGGACTTAATGCGTATGCAACAGAATTTCGCCGCAGTACTGACAGAGTAAACACGTCAACCGACACACAATTTTTCTGTAGTACAGACAGATGAATCATGTTAATGAATCATGTTAATCATGTAAACTTTTTCTGTAAAAATCATAATTTTTCTGTTTTCTCGATTGCAATGTATTGAATATTTCTCTATTGCAAATGAAGAAGAAAACATCCAGCCGTTAGCGTGTCTCCATTGTAGAACACTGCCTTACGTCGTGTCACGTGTGCATTCTGGGAAAAATTTGGGAAAATCGTGCAATTTCGATAAAATATTTAAAAATAAATATGGACAATTTGATTTTTCCACCGAGTCGGAGATTTTACAGGCCCTTGCCTCAAAGCAATATTGATACAACCCCTTTTAAGTTCTATACAACAACAACAAAAATTGAACCTAAATATAAAAATAATGTTTTTTTTCTGGTTCATTCATTGAATTAAGTAAATAATTGAAAACTTGCCAAGGTTTTGTAAAGAAAAGAGTAGAATCTAAAGCTTTTCTTCTGAATGTCACGAGATTTCTCATGCAAGATAAGCATTTAAGAACTTAAATAACTGAAATCTCTTAAGTGAGTGATCAAGGAACTTTTTCTTTTGTTAAACAATGTTAGAAAAAGCGAAGAAATTAATGAACATATCAACCCTTTTAGTTCTTTCGGCGATAGTTAGAATCATGATATTAATTTTTTTTTCTTTTTGAATTATCGCTTTAAAAAACCCTATCAAGAGCAACAAAAATTTGCGTTTTTATCAATATGGATACCATTTAATGCAGTTTTTTTTAATCAATTTAATGTTATATCTGGCAACATTTTATAAATATGTCAATCAATTAATAAAACCAGAATAATTCCAAAGTTTTTTTTAATTATTTATTATTTTTTGTTGTCGCACGTTATTAGTAATTCATTCCATCAAAATAAAGATAAACTATATTCAGTATCATCTGGCATAAAGCTGCTGTTGGAGGCAAAGGCAATTCATTAAATTTAAAATTTACCGATATCAAGATACTTCCTCCTGTACTTATATCTTCGAGAGGCAGTAAAAAATACGTCAAAATATGTACAGTACTTGTACAGCAGTAATCGGCATCAAATTTACTCATTACTTTGTACCTATATAAGAGCATATTTGGTGGCAAATAAAACTCTACGTTATAAAACTGGCAACTATTATGCTAGTTGCCGAACCTATATTGTCGAAATTAATCAACAGATGTCTCAATAATATTATGGCAACTTCTTATGTCACCCCATAACTAGTTTCATTTTCTGCATTAATTTTGTTTTTTTTGCTCATAGTTTATTTTTTGTTTCAATTAGTACCTGTTATCAAAATTCATTAAGCATCAAGGACCTCAAGAATAGTTACCCGATTTTTTACTCTCTCATAAACAAATTAGTAACATTTCTCCATTTATTTTATCTATTAGAACATAGCTTACTTATTTTACCTCAATTAGTAACTATTACCAAAACTAATTATCATTGGCGTCAATATTAATATTGGTGTTTTTTCGTGTTTATCCTCAACGAATT
Organism: Parasteatoda tepidariorum; assembly: GCF_982258835.1. NCBI lineage: Eukaryota > Metazoa > Arthropoda > Arachnida > Araneae > Theridiidae > Parasteatoda > Parasteatoda tepidariorum. Next base: position 107,273,790 of record NC_141760.1, read on the forward strand.
AGTTTCTTCAACATTTTACTTTTCTCCATAATTTTACTTTTCTTCATAAATTTTACTTTTCCGCAGAAAACTTTTATTTTAATTACCGTTGGTTTTAAATTATTCAGTTTTATAGTAACACGTTTTAAAAGCATATCTATAAATAAACAAATTCCAATACAAATGTCAGATAATCTTAGAAATACTATAACGACGTTGTCCAACTAAGCTACCACGATCACGTTGATCAGTCAGATGACCAGGCTTAACGAATGAAAATAATTAATCGCAATAAACAACATCATTGAAAAGCATCATTTGAGTTAATATTGAGTTATTTTCCAGAAGTTATCAAAGTTAAGGCTTGGTTTCTTAGGACAAGCACCTTATCAGGGCGTCAGCGGAAAGTTGACGTAGAGCTGACGCCAAAAAAATACTTTTTTGTTAGCTCAGCGTGAACAGTCGGTCCAACGCAGACATTATCTCTCATTGCGCATGCGTTAATAACGTAGACAAATATTTATTTTGAATTTGTTTCTGTCGACCAGTGTTTTAGAGAACAAATAATGACTTTGTCCAAGAAAAAACACTTTATAGCTGAGCTAAATGAAGAGTGCTATGTTTAATTAAGAAGTTATTTAATGTCAAAATCTAAATCTTGGCTGACGTCAATGTGCTGTTGGATGTAGTCCGCCATTGCTTCTGTGGTTAACGCCACATTGTAATCCAACTGCAGTTGAGTTGGACGGCAATTGTAGTTCAAGATGAGCGTTCGATGACGTGTACTATCAAACTCACAAATGGACCAATCAGAGGTTAGCGCTGATTTCCAGCTGACGGCGTCCTGTCCTAAGAAGCCAGGCCTTTAAGTGTTTATCGTCTGTTCGTCTGTATTTGTCGTGAAATGAAGAGATTTTTGATTACTTCTTCATATTCTGTTACGGTGTTTACCTATTTAAGTAACAATATCAGTTCTTTTTGAAGAAATCATAATTCAACTTATTTAATTCAATTTTAACTTACCGCATGTGACAGAAACAAATTCAGAATTAAGCTAGAAGACGTACCTAACCTGTAAATTCAAATGTTTCTCATAAAACCTAGTTTTAAGGCTTATTGATAAAACAGTAAAAAAAGTTCATTCTCCGCACTAAATGTTTTCAAATTAATTTGTAGTTTTGTGGGGTAAGTGTTATCCACAAGGTCATCCTTCATCTATCAAAAGCTACCCCTTTTATACTAGTGAATTGATGTTTAATAATCGCAGTGGTAATTACGCCACAATATTCCTCCACCAGAATTATATATCAGGGATAGGATTCGATGCACGGATCTAGTCACTGTATTTGCGAAATACCGGGAGAGCTGTATTATGTTCACCGGATTTTGAGCGTTTGTGGGGAGAGCTGTTTCAAATTTAAAGAGATTTTTGTCGTGAGAGCTGTATTAAGTTCACGGTTGCGTATGTAGTCGCTCCTGTTTTGCTAGTAGCAGTCTAGTGTGAGCAGGGTCCTGTTGTGTGTGATGAAAACTGAGAAGCAACAGCGCGAGGAGGACGATGACGTAGTCGCAAGCCAGCATTCCAATGAGTACCATCTAACGAAGTGGGCGTGTTCATAACACGTTAACAGGTCAACCTTTTTTTTTAATCTAAAGGTACCCCCACATTGAATTGCAGAGATGCCAACTGCTCGGGCACGCCAAAATAATTAGAAAAACGGTAAATAACTACAAGTAAATTTTGCAAATATTTGACTATTATTGCTTGCTTTTTAAGAGGCATAGCATGACATAAGTACTAAGAAGTGGTGAATTATATAAGCCTACGAATTATTTAGAAATAGTGGTGGATAAAAATCTACTAAATTCAATTTATTAAACCAATAATCACAATTGATAAACTACTTCTTTAAAATATATATTTGCTGTCCGGAGCAAGTTGGCATCTCCGGAATTGAATCGGCATATTTTATATACTAGTAAATTAATATTTAATAATCGTAGTGGTAGTTACGCCACAGTCTTTTTTGGTTAGAATACTCACAGTTGTTAAAGTCGGGTTTCCGCCAAAAGAAGCTCGATCACTTCTGATTCCATAACCGAACTAAAAATTGGCGACAGCTTGGATATAGTTATAATATTAATTAAAATCTTTAAATGTTCTTCTCATAAGTTAATTAGTTTTTCCCTTGTTCATAATATGTAATAATTATAGTAATATAAATCACGCAGTATTAACGTAGCCCAGTCGCGGAACACAAAAAAGTTAGGAAACACTGATGTGTGTGTATATCAGATAGTTGTTTATAATCATATGTATGGTAGGTACGAATGAAAGCTCCTAAAAGAAATTCATTATTTATATGCAGACTTAAAAGGCTCTATTTTTAACTATACAATTTCACGATAAGATAAACACATTATAGATAAACATGTTTACAGTATGCTGAATAACTTTTTCTTTTTTTAAGCTCTTTAAAGATTAAATGAATGAAGTTTGTTTCTGCCTTTCCCTAACCTTGATTAAAAATCAAACGATGCATGCCTCCAGAATGACCAACGATCGTGATGCCTCTTCAACCTCCTACCATTACACCTACACACCCTATTTTTTAATCCATAAGCATTTGCAGCTGTTATTTTAATAGTATATTATCTGTTAAGTTATGCGTGGTTACGTCGATTGACTTTGTAGCCTCACCTTACCATTATGATTAAACTTTTACTTGGTTCATACAGGGCCAAAAATTTGAATGTTTATGAGGAATGTTCGTGCAATGTTACAGTGGAATGACGTATAAAATCTAACAGCTTCGATATTATGAACACTTTTTAGTCCATTTCAATGATGGAGCGAAAAATGAAAAAAAATATATAAATAAATAGAGACTCAATGCGTATGAAACATGTGTGATTCTGCTAGACATCGGAAATTATGATTCCTTAGGACCCAGGACTTCTAATTTCTCGAATCAAAATAAAGCAACGGTGTAATATAATACTCAGAATTATTCGAATTTTCTCCTTCAGCTTCAAATATCGAAACAAAATTTAATATACACGGCATGGCATTTTTGCGTGGTTTCATTTTCTAAAATCAGTACTAAAGTTAACTAGTGTTAAAAAATACTACTACGAATATCAGGGTTCATACAAGCATTTTTTTAAAGCTGTATCGCTATATAGTATTATGTGATACAGAGAATTCAAGATAATCATGCATTTATGCACAGTGCGCAACAGTAAAAACTAATCCTCCTGAATCACTTTTGATCTTATGATTGGATCTTCACGTACTATGACTCAATCTTAATGGAGATGGAGACCTCAAATATGGTAATTTATTAGCGCAGACGATATTTTAAGTTACCAAATCAGACGCAAAAGCGTATTTTCCAGAAAAAACATACCTTTTTTTACGACGAATTTGAATTATTGACCCTCATAATATGGGGGAAAACCCCAATCCGTGTGCCTCTGAATTAACATACCTTTTTTTTCCGCTTTAAACTGTGTTTACCCGAAGATAATTCCATGCAAAAAAAAAATAATTTTTTATAATTATTTATTCACATAATTATAAACTTTGCTTATAAGATAATTCTATGCAAAAAATAATTTTTAATAATTAATTATTATTTTATTTAATAGTTGTCGAAAAAAATTTGAATTGTTTGGTACACAAATTTTTACATTATTTTTAATTCAAAAATTGAGTTCTTAGAAATCGAACTTTAATTATGTGCATTAAATTATGAGATTAATTTATCTTATTCTGTTCTTATTGGTTCAACCGCTTTGCACGTGTTTGTTTCTTTACTTCTCTACAAGCATTTGGTGTTTAGACACTGTTCAAGGTTTATAGAACCGAAACTATAGAATGTAAATGTCTGTACTTTCACTTGGGCTTTATTCAAGTTGTTTTTTTCTTGTCCGTTGTTGTCCACATAGCACAAATAGTACCCCATCCCTTCTCTCTCGTATGCCTGTTAAGGCAGAGGGGGTGATTGTTCTTGTTTTCCAGTGGCGCCATCTATGGCCCAGAATTCGACTTCTGCCACACCCATACGTCACGCCCGTTTATAGGGCGGACCCATTCATACATCCATTCAATTATTCACAGATCATAATTTTGACCTGAATCAGAGAACGATCAATCTTCACCCCAGGGCTCGAAAAAACTCAGAAATTTTACCCGTCCCCGAGGACGGCTTGTCCAACAATGTACCCGTCCTCCTTTGAAACTAACCCGCCGCTTCTAAATAAATAAAAATATAATTTTCTCTTATTTATTACAAACATTTATATAAATTGCACAATGAATTAGTAGTTACTAGGATTACAAATACTATAATTACATTATACAGTGATAAAAGAAATACAAGGTTACTAATAGTAAAACCTAGTATTTCTATTATGAAATAATTTATTTCTTTGATGAAATAATTTAAATAACAAAGGTTAAGTTATCTGTCAAATATCATGTCAATTTATCCGATGGTACTGCGTTTTTTAAATGAATCAAATATGACGTTTGCCAGTTCCACAATCAAGCCAATGATTTACAGATGTTTTCTGCACAGAAATCTGAAAGAGGTTTTCCATTTAGGTAGATGTTCATAAATGCTTTTAACGCTTCTTGTTTAAGACCACTAAGTAATGTGTTTTTTTATAAGTTCATTGCTGAAAAGCCCCTTTCAACCGCTGCAGTACTCCCAGACAGAGAAAACATCAATTCCACCATGCGCAGCATGTTGCTGTATTTCGAGATTAGAGGGTCATTTTAGAAGTGAGGCGCTAGACTCTTGTAAGATAACAAAAATTTAAAATGAATCACGAACATTAACGGGAAAATGGCCGTCCGCGCGGACGCTGGATTTGAGAAATTTGTTGTCCTCGGGGAATTTTTGACCGCCGAGGACGGGCGGACGGGCGGTTTTTCGAGCCCTGGTAACCCCAAAGGTATTAATTTGTTATGGAAACATGGAGGACTTTGCAACCCGTCAGATTCAACGTGCATCAGTCACCATTTTACTACTTCGGCCAGAGGGGTTCGAACCCACGAACACTCGGACTTGGGTCAAGCGCCCTACCGACCAGGCTAATCTGGCCCTACCCCATTCCTTCTAGAATGAGATTGTGTTTGATTCCTTGTACGTAAAAATTCGACCGTTAAGTCAAAAGTTATTCAGTGTATTTAAATTATTATTAGTATTATTATTTTTCCCACTGTACATACATTCTTTACAATTTACAACCTAATAAACAAAATAGCAGAATTCAATTACAATTTATGCATTTCGATAAAAAGAATTTATTTGCCTACAATACTAATAACAATGCTATAAAGCCCATTTGAAATTATGGTTGAAATTAATCATGATGTAGAAGTATTTTATTATGTGCATTTTGTATTACTTGTAATTATTTGATTATGTTTACTGAGAATGATTTCTTGTGAACTTACTTTATGATAACATGTCATAAATTGCGCTTACTTGTAATCATGACGATCTGATAGTACTTTTTTTTGTAATTACAGCTAATATTAACCTCTTGTAGTGAGAAAATATGATTATTGGTTAGCGTGATAACTTATCATGATTAAAAGTAGCAGATTACTATGAAATTATTATCTGCGATTAATTATATTTGTAATCGATTACTGCAATCGGCATCAAGTTTATATGAAAACATAATATTTGCCATTTCTTCCGGTTATTCAAAAATTTTAATCGGAAAAATTAGGCATGACTAATGAATTTGTTCATCAACCATTTGGCTAAAATTTTCATAAGTATTGATGAATAATGACTGAATTTGCTTTTGAATAATCGTTCAGAATAAATTTATCTGATTGAATCTCTGGAATGAAGCTACCTCTCTACCACATTGATATTTTGTGCACGCAATTATTCAGTAAAAGAGACTAAAAATATTTATGCGTCATCTTTATCAAAATAAAATCTGTCCGAAAGTGTTTACTTATAAAAAACATTAAATTAATCAACTGAGATAAGCACTGGCGAAATTATCCATCTTAATTATTTTAGTTAATTATTAAAATCAAAAACTGGGAACTTGATAATTTATAATAAGAGCGCAGTACTTAAGTAATTATAAATTTTTAAAGATCTGTTAAACTTTTATTACTAGCAATTAAAAATTCTAATTTTATTTTAAAAATTACTTAATTCATCAAATTTGCCTTCAAATAAAGGTAAAAGTATCTTAGGAAGATTTAGCCATGGAATAATTACTAAATTTAAATCAACCCTATCACTATTATTAATAATATTACAATTCATTTTGTTTTCACGTTTCACCCTTTAATAAAGGAAAAATCTATATCTTACCTGAAAATTCTCTAGTCTTTGTTGCACGTTCCTAAATAAGCTCCTGACGAACAATGTAATCTGCAATATTTAGCAACACGTAAAACTTAATTAATTTTTAATGTTCATTTAGTTATTTATTCAGTTCTTCGTTATTTTCCCCTTAAAAGCTTCTTTTTGTCTATTTAAAGCTAATAAACAATCAAAGAGGACAATGATTATAAACTTAACCAAAAAAAAAAAAAAACTTTTCTTGATAGACTGAAACAAAATGTGAATTAATACACCACGCAACTGGGCTTCTTAAAAACTAACTTAAATTGAAACTTTTGAGTTGGCGGGCGACAGAATTTTGATTAACAACAAAGAATATACATATAGAACATATATCTCAAATATCGGCTACTTCCGATGTTTACACTGTCAGAATTCAAGGTTTAAAGTTTGCGGAAACGATCTCTTTACATTTCTACTTTTTAAAACTTTTATTTCATACTTGAATATGAGCTTTATAAATTTTCTAATATCTATATTAACATTTATCATATTGTGATATGCTAATCATATAAAAATATAATTATTTATTTATATTATATTTTTGAAACAAATTATCTAAAAAAAAACTATTTATTCTGATAAAATATTTCATCATTATGATAAATATTTTTAACTTTATCAAAAAGTTAACACCCAGAGAGAGTTTTGCTAATTGATACTCAACATATGAAAATATACTATTGTAACAGATATTTAGTTAAAAAAATAAATAAATAAATAAAAAATATAATTTATAAAATATAAAATTAAAAATATTTTTTTCCGTTCATTTCAAATTAATCTCAGCATATAAATTAATTTTCTAAAAAATATCTAGTTATATATTTAAACAATGTTTAATTACTTTATAGTTGAGCTTAACGGTCCGAATCGAATTAATCGTTAAATTGATATAATTTTTAAAGAGTACAACACATAACAACCTAGTATGTCAGTCTTTCATAGCAATCTCTTTTTTTTTCCAGGATTTTTTTTCTTCAATTTTTTCTCACAATGTTAATTTTTTCTTCTGAAAATAATGTCTTACAAAATATTACTAACAGTGAATCTAATTGAGAGAGATCAGATATATTTAACAAAAAAATTTTGCGTAAATAAAAATTTTATAAGCATTTTTGTTGTTTGCGAAGGGGGATTTTTCAAATTTAAGAGGGACATCCCAATTGGCCTTAGGGGGGAGGGGTACTCCTGATGAGCTAAGTCCGGAATGAAGAGCTTATTGACAAAAAATATTTTCTTTACTTTTTTTCAATTCCCTCGGTAATTACATGAAAATCTTAAGAGGAGGTTTTCGCAGAACCTTAGAAAATATTCCTACACAAGGTTTTATGTTCGTTTATTTGCTTTCCTTAGAACAAGGTTATCGCCATAAGTGTTTTTAATATTTAATTGCAATTTTGCGAAAAAGTCTTATATTTACCTTATTTCGTTTCCTTTGAAAAAGTCTTTCGCTTTCTATTTTTCTGTATCTTATCGTGACCAAAAAAAAAAAAAAAGGTTAACCACTTTCTTGTTTTTTTGATCTAAACAACAATATTATTTGAAACCGCTTTAAAAATTACTCATTTGCAAGAAATTGCAATACTTTTACTTTATTGAAAAAAGGTTTTTATCTCACACCTTTTCGTGGCAATAATAAGAAAAATTTGGCACGATGTTGCCATAAGGTTACTTGCTTTCTGGGTTAGGATATTGTACGGATGTCTTGTGTTACTTCAGTTTGCCGGGTATGTAATAGCTCTTTTTGTTCTGTACCTCAAATTCTCATCTTTTTAAGACTATTTCTACTTTTTTAAGAATAAGTAAGCTGGTAGAAATAGAAGGAACAAAATAGTAAAATAGGGAGGAATAAAAAAAAATATATGATAAATAAATAAATAAATGAAATCTGAAGAAAAAAAAATATTAAAATGCTTTATGATTTTCGTGAGATATCTCTGGAACTATTTATTTAATATTTACTCAAGTGAAGTTAAGAAAAATAAATAGAACATACATATTGCGTTTAATCCAAGAGTCTAGATGCGTCTGTCTTAAACAGCTCTTAAATTAATGTAGTGCCAAAAATCTATTGTTCTTAAAACAAGCTGTTCTATTGTATATAAATTCTCTATAAGGTGATGTTCGAAGGACATATTGTTATTTATGGATAATTCTTTCTGGATTCGGCATTATAGTGATATTGATTAATGAAGTGAAGATAATGTTAAAGTAGAAATTTCCTTTTTCGTTCTGTTGCCAGTAAGATTTCTTTTAGAAAGTTTAAACCCAGATTTAATTATTCCATGCTTATTTTGATAAAGCATGGAAAGGATCTCATTTTAAACTATTGCAAGCATTTTTAGTAGAATTTATTATTATTATTTTTAAAATTATTTTCATATTAACCATTTGATAATATTGTATTAATTTAAACTCACAAAATGTCATGCTGTGTTTGGAAATTTATTTTAACACGGTAATACTTAACAAAGGTCACAATTTTAAATAACGGTATAAGTCTATTTTTTTTTGTATCAGACCTATTTTATACATTTATTAGAACTGTAAAACTGTAACAATAACGCTAAAAGTCTATTTATTTTTATTAATCTATGAGAAGCCTATTCCACAAATTTTACTTTTTCAGATATTTATTTCAATAGGAATAGTCTTTAATAACGGTGAAAGTATATTTTTTTTAGGTTTTGTTATTTTATTACATAATTTTACTCGCCATTGACCGATGACAATACCGGTTCTCCAGCTTTGCTTCCTCAAAATCTTTGAGTCGCAATTTGTTTACTTCTTTTTCATGTGACTTCGGCCCACATATATGTTGTATGTAAGAAATGTGTTAAATTGTATGTTAAAACAATATTTTTTTCATTAAAAAAATTCGTACGTATTTTTCATAGCATTAAGATTATAAAAAAAAATCACTTTTAAGTTGCCCTGCTATATTTTCCAAATAGAAAATATGATCAATTGAAATCATTGCGCAATATATTTATAATTGTATCAAAGTTCTTTTTTTTTTTTTTTTTTTTTTTTTTGGTATGAAATGAGAACGGAGGGAGAAAAAAAAAGAATAAAGAGAGGCCGGTGCTATGACTAATCATGCTGAAAAAAATCAGCTGTTAACGAGGAAGTATAATCTAAACAGAAAACGCTGTCCATTGTGGATTTAATCATTGTAGAAAACTTGGCGAGAAAAGTAAAAGGAAGTTGTTGCTGTAAGCTTGTTTGGCGACTGAAAAAGAAAGAAGAAAAAAAATGATAGAGAGACGTAATTAACTCTAGGAGTGTAGGGCGTAGGGAGGAGCAAATTCAGCTCAAAACCAAGGTTAGCTCAAATCCACTGTCGACCTTTCCGAATTGAGACACTAATTATTTTTATAAGTTCTTTTTTTGTCGTTCCTTGAACCTACAGTGTCCAAATTAGATGCTATTTATAATTGAAAACATAAGGTTAGATAATTCAAATAACATACATTTTTATTTCCTTTATATTTTCATCATCATGATTATGGTGGATTGTTGTCTCCGTATATTGAATTCTAAGAAAGTTTTCCTCCATATTTTCCATGAAGAATAGCGATATACGTTTATCTATAATGTGACAACAAGCTAATCTGACCAACATTTTTTCTTATTGTTGAAATGTTCGTATTGGACTAAATAGTTAAGTGACATGATAAGTGATAAACAAATAAGATCAAAATTTCTACAACTGTAACCGACCTAAGTTTTCACTCTACAATAAAAACTTTTATTGAATTCTAAGAAAGTTTTTATTACAGTTTGATTTGACGATGTTTTTAGTTATAAAATCAGACACATAAGCGTACTTTTTCTGAATAATATAATTTTTTTTCTTTTTCCTGACAAATTTTGATTTTTGACCCTCAAAATAGAAAGACTGACCTTAATCTGGAAAAATATAGTTCGAATAATTTAGGTAGGAGAATGGTCAGAAATATAGAACCTTTAATGTTAATTAAAGTTTTTTTTTGTTGCGTATTTCACCATTTCTGGATAGCAACTTAGGATAATCAAATATAAGTTTGGCTCACAATTGTAAGACGCGTTTATAAAAAGATAAATTTTCGTAAAAAAAGTATTTTTATGTTTATTTATTACTTATTTTAGTTGTGATTTTCAGCGATGCAATTTTAAATGAAATTTTTTCTTATTGTAAATATAGTCTTAAGCAAATTAATTTTTTTTCTCTAAATTTTTAACTTAGGTACATTTTGTTTATTTTATTTATTTATTTTTTAAAAAACTAGACCAAACTGCTAAACCTTTTTTCTCACTTCCGGATATTACAGATACCGGAACACTTTTTGAGAAACACTGCCTTAAATTTATAACTTTGTGCAAACTTGTTGCATCTGTAATAAGGTGTTAAATCGAACCAAGTTTCGGTTCACTTTAAACTGCTATATTATTTTGCAATAAAATTTAAGAAGGTATAATTAAATTTAGCACCATTTTAAATTTGCCACAGATTTGAATAAAACTATTGTTCAATATGCTGTGAAATTCCTAACAGTGTAAAACCATATTAACTTTAGGAACAGAGGAAATTGAATAAAAATACTAATTTATTAAGGCAGTTCATTTTTTAATTAAGGTCGAATTAACTTTAAAATTTAAGAATGTTGTTAACCGCTTTACTGGATTATCCCGAGTTAACTCGGGTACATATGTACTGCAAATATTTAACATCCCGAGAAAACTCGGTCTTAGCAGGATTTGTCAGTACATTTTGTTTTATCACGTTTTTACTCGCTCGGAAGCAAAAAACATAATCTGCTGTAATTGGAAGTTTGCCATGTTCTATTTGGGAGTTATGATGTTGAACTGTGGGACTACACATGTGTTTTGTGCGATTGTATATACCAGGGATGGCCAGGCTCTTTGATAGTCGAGCCAGTTTTCAAAATTTGAAATTTTTATCGAGCCAGAAGAATTAATTTTTTTTTTTTATGGAAATTATATTTATTGAAAGCATATAAATAAAAGTACAAAATATGTGTATTGAATTTAAATATTAAAAAATAAACATATTTATTTTACTTCTCTTGACAATTCTTTAAAACTTGGTGAATAATAGGTGACAGCACTTATCAGTAATTCTTTGAGATGCTGGTTAGTTAATGCTAATTAGTGTTTGGATTTCACGAGTTTTAAAGTGGAATAAAATGATTCGCATAAGTGCGTTGTTCCGAATAATGAAATGATTAGACAAGCAGCCTTTTTTAAATTCAGGATACTTCTTCGATTCTTGTACAAATTTCCAAAATTCAGTAATCGACGTCGACTTATATTTTAATTGTAGAGCTTGATCGTCTTGCATCTCTATTAATTCTAACTCTTCAGATGCCTTCTGGGACATAATTATATTGGAAATGGAAAACTCACCTTGAATTATGTTAATTTCAAATGGGTTCAGAAAAATATTAAAATATAATAGCACAAAAATGAAAAGGGAACTCGGGTACATTTACCGAGAGCCACAAATAATCCTTCAAAGAGCTGCATGTGGCTCGCGAGCCGCAGGTTGGCCACCCCTGGTATATACGATGGTTGCAGAATTTACATAGCAATAAGAGTAAAAAAAAAATGGCGTATTCCTTCACTGACGTTTGAAAAGTATCTCTTTGTGTTGTTCTTTCTTTTAATAACTCTCATACAAAGACTAATATTTAAATTTTTTTCATTTGCCGAAATAACTCGAAATAGTAAACTAATTTTAAATTAAAGGTTTCTTACGCATAAAAAAAATTTAAATTTCAACTTAAAACTTGTGCATTATGTTTTGTTTCAGTTCCTTGTATTCATTAATTAAAAAAAATAGGTTGATTTTTTGCATTTTTTTCTTCAAAATAAATAGTAAGGGAAGTGGTTATGAAACCTTGCAAGCTAGATATTAAATAATAATAAGTAATAATAATAATGCTGCAAACTTTATGTATGATTTTAACATTTTTACAATGCTCTATTACATTAATAGCAGCAATTTTCTTTCAGGTTCTGTCACTTGCTGCAATAATCTGTGTTTCTGAAGGTCACTGTTATAATGACTCCGGAAAATTTGGTTTTTCTTTATTCATCGTCGTCCTTTCCCTCATTGAGGCTATTTTCGCCATTGTTGTGTTTCTCATGAAACTTGATAAAAAAGTAGTTGCTCATATCAACATTCCGCTATCGGTATGTATCAGTGCTTATAAACAAACTTAACTTTCAATTTAGGAAAAACACCTTAACTGTAAAATGTTAGGAGGTAAAATATCGATTTTTATGTAACTCATTTTATAAATACATGTTACCGTGAATGATAGAAATCAAGAGAATATCAACAATTACATAGTCGCTTGGGAAATGTCAGAAATATTTGTCATATACGATTTGATATTGATTTATTCGTGAATATTGTTATATTTATTCAATATTTTAATATTTGCTGTGGATAGATTAGGAGAAACATCAGTGTTCGGAGTACCTGTTAAATGCATACTTGGTAGTGTCACTTGACCTTAAAAAACATTCATGTAAGGCATACCGGGCAGTGGCACCGAACCTTAAGAAAACATTGATGTATGGAGCAAGAAAGCATTGATGATGGCTGATCGATACGAATCCGCATTCGGCTTGCTCCAACCACAGTGCTGACAAGAAACATCCTCAGTGGTAGACGGATCATGGGTTAGAGCCCTGTTGCAGACAGGCCAACCGTGGGAAGTGCTCGGTATGCCCTACATCAGGGGTGTCAAACTCGCTGCCCGAGATGAACATTTTTGTGGCCCAGTCAATATATTCAACGCAAAGTAAAAATAAATTAGAAATGTGAATTAGAAAGGAAACTAGCATATGAAATTATAATATACTTTATTTATAAACTATACGGATCATTTTAAATTGTACGCGCGAAAATGTAAAATTCTAATTGGCTTTCGGCACCTGCCATTCCAGGGATACTGCATCTTATCAAAAATACGCAGAAAAAATTTCAAATCTTAGAACGGAATTTGAAACAAGGTTAAAAGATTTAAATTCCTCTGAAAACAAATTTTGTTTGTTTTCGTCGATTTTCTCAATAAATATAGACTCAGTACCCAGTAGTATGCAAATGGAAGTGATTGAGATTCAGTGCGACTCAAATTTGAAGGCAAAATTCATTGAAGTGGTTATGCCTGAATTTTACAAATATTTACCGGCAAAGTTTGAAAATACTCGAAAATTCGCAAATGAAATTATTTCCACGTTTGGAAGTACTTATCAGTGCAAGCAATTATTTTCTGTTATGAATGGAAATAAATCTCCTGTTCGAAACCGTATTAATAACGCTCATGTTGGGTCAATTTTGAAAGTAGTCTCGGCCAATAAAATTTCTCTCGAAATAGGAAAGATAGTAGCAGAGAAGAGAAGTCAAGTATCAAACAATAATTTAACTTTATATATGTTTATTACAATGTGCTATTCAAAGTAAAAATATTTGTTTCTATGAACATTGATTTTTTTTTGCGGCCCACCTAAAGTTAAGCATTGTTTATTTGGCCCAAGTTAGCTTTTGAGTTTGACACCCCTGATGTAGGGCATACCGAGCACTTCCCACGGTTGGCCTGTCTGCAAAAGGGCTCTAACCCATGATCCGTCTACCACTGAGGATGTTTCGTGTCAGCACTGTGGTTGGAGCAAGCCGAATGCGGATTCGTATCGATCAGCCATCGTTGGGAATCGAACCCGGTTCACCTCGTCGGAAGGTGAACGTTCTATTCCCTGAGCCATCGTGGCTCACGTAATACAATATGTTACGTTTGTAACAGGCGGTCAGTTTTTAATTTTTTAAAACACGTTTCTGAAAGTTCATGGTTCATACGTACTTTATTTACGTCGTACTAGAGCTGCGCAATGGACTATTGGTGACGGTCTGGGAAACATCGATGAGGATGATCCGAAGATATATGCCATCGCAATTATGATCCTCTGCAGAGGGGATGGCTCCTCTGCTTTGGTAACCCGACGACCTGCGCGCGAAGTCGAGCACTTTTTGCGGTAAAACAGTTTAACGAGGATCGATACCACGCACCCTCGGTACCTACGCAGGCTGATCAAAGTGGTCAACTACCCGTTTACTGGCAGCAATCAGTGATGATTGGCTTCTGGATTTAACTTGGAACCGTGTCTTTAGGATAGATCAGGAGAAACATCAGTTCGGAGTACCGGTTAAATTCATACTTAGCAGTGGCACTCGACCTTACAAAACAATGATGTAGGGCATACCGGGCAGTGGCACTGAACCTTAGGAAAACATTGATGTAGAGGGCATACTGGGCAAATGTATACCGGACAGTGGCACATATTAGACCTATATTTCGGTATATATACCTATATTTAACTAGACCAGTACATATTTCGGACATATACCAAAGCGACTATGTGATTGTCAACATTCACCGGTGGAAGTCAACAACTGACAATTTCTGTCATTCATAGTAACATATATACTAGTTTAACACTAGCTGAGAGGCAAAAACTAAATTTTCAATAAATAGTTCTAAACAACACACTAGGAAAACATGCACAAAACTGAAAGACTTGATATAAAAACACAATTAATTAAACTAAAATTATTCATTTTTTTTTAATAATTTAATATTATATTTTGTCCTGCAGACCTAAATGACAATTCTTTCTTAAAAAAGCTTTAAAAAATAATTTTTAATCCATTTTCGATGAACGGTTTGAAACTGCAATATTTTTGCTTAATCGAAAAAAGATTTTTAATGCAAATAGTATTTTTGGAACAGTAAAATGAAACTTCCGACACAAAGTTGACGTAAGGTTATATGCTTTCTGGGGACCATAGAATCAATGCATTAAGTGAATGTTCCTTAAAAACTTTTACAAAGTCATAATGTAGTTTTTATTATTTATTTCAGTTATTAATGAACGATGGATTCATGCTTCTTTTCTGTTTCGTTATTTCAACATTATCATTACTTTCAATTGGCATGTGTGAATATATGTTAGCAGCAAGGATATTTGCTTCGGTAAGACTTAGAATTACTATTACACATTTCAAACAAAAAATAATATACTTTTTTCATAACTAAGCTATAAATATAGTCGAAATGTACAAATGTAATCTTGATTACAAAGGCTGTAGTAGACTGCTGTATGTAGGTAGATTGCTGTATGTAGACGGCTGTAAGTATAAGGCTGTATGTAGACTGCTGTATGTAGGTAGATTGCTGTATGTAGACGGCTGTAAGTATAAGGCTGTATGTATAAGGCTGTATGTATAAGGCTGTATGTATAAGGCTGTATGTATAAGGCTGTATGTATAAGGCTGTATGTATAAGGCTGTATGTATAAGGCTGTATGTATAAGGCTGTATGTAGGTAGATTGCTGTATGTAGACGGCTGTAAGTATAAGGCTGTATGTATAAGGCTGTATGTAGATTGATTGAGTGAATGGAGTGCTGGCTTCTTAGTGAGTTTACTCTGGTTCGAATCAGGTTCAGGTTCGAAAATCACATTAGATCTAGCACATATTGTATACTATAATTTTTAAGTTACAACCCTTTACTCATTTCGGTCAAATCGGCAGACAGATGTTGTGCTTTAGCCTACAGATTAATATGCATAATTCCCGCGAAGTAATAATTTTGATATCAAACTTCTAAAATTATTTACGAAAGATTCAATAATAATGAAATGTCATTGAACTCACTTCTCCTTTATGTCAAAAACGAATTCAAGTCTTTGATAAAGGAGAAAATTAATAGATGAAAATGAATGAAAAGTGTGTTTTCAATTTAGGGGTGTGGCAAAAAATTTCCAGAACTTTCACATTTACTTTTTGAAAATTTATTTTGGCTAACTTTTTTTTATTTAAATATGTGCCAACGCCTATAGTTATGTAATACCGTTAGAATCATTTTTAAATAAGAGACATTAAAAATTAAGTTTTTTTTACTAATCACAAATATATATTTATTTACTGAAAAAAATTATAAAAAAGCAAGAGAAATAATGACCTAAAGACACAATTGATATACTTTTAACATCACATTATCATCCTATAATTAACAAAATTCTTTGTTTACAGTAGTTATTTTTTGTTAACAATTGACTTCTCTCATAACCTTAATGCCATTCTCTGTTACAAAAATAAAATTTTAAATTTACTTTAGATAAAAAAAGAAAAATTTCATTCAAAAACTATAAACTTTTCTTTTGAATTTTTATTTTCGCATGAATTCAAAAAAAGACGATGTTGTTAAGGGAGAAACAAAATCCACCTCGTGAATCGGGTATAAAATAAAGTGCTAAAATTACTGTGGAAAACGAGGGGGAAAACATCAAAAATTGATTGATTGCCAAAGAAAATGAACAGGAGTTGAAGGCGGTTATTAGAAACATATCCAAGTTTCATCAGACAAACTAACCGGTTTCCGACTTCATCTCGCTTTCCTCCTTACTGATTTAACATCTCTAGGTTTGCATGAACTTACTTTTTCTTTCTTTGAAATTTGAAATTAGTAATGAAGGAGAAAAAGAATTTGCGATGAAAATTTTCTCCCGCGGTATGGCGTCCTCTTAAATACGTATATGTGTTTCCTGATATATATACTTAATTGACAGGATTTTTAACCAGGCTTCTAAAAATATGTATTAAGGACGGTGATTAGGGAACACTCTATATAAGTTTTATTTCTATTTTGTTTATATATTAAAAATGTAAAAGTAAGTTTAGTATATATCGTATAATTTTTTTTAATCTTTATTTTAAATTTTAAATATTGTAAGTTAGATATAAGTTTAAATTCGCTAAATTTAATTAACAAATGTGTAACTTAACTATACAGAAAAATTTTGAGAGAAAATAACTTTTGCATGAATTTTGCGATTAATTGCATATACACCATATTAAAACGGATTTTTCTTTTCTTTTTCAGCTTTTTATCTTATCATTGTTTTTAGTGCTTGTTGGACTAGTTTATGTCGACTATATATCATGGCAAAACTTCATTGCAAGTAAAGAATACCGGAAAGATGTTAATATGACAATAACTGAAACATCGCCAACTGTCTTAACTTGATTAAAAAAAAAAGTGCCTTTAAATTGAATTGTTTATTTTAACCAATGATTTATAGCAATAATGTCTGCAAGATTGACGCATTTTAAATATTGTTCTTTGAAGTACAAAAGGCATGCCAAAAAAATGCTGTAAATGATGACCTCATTGCGAGCCACCAGAAAAAGAATTTGAAAATGAAACATTGATGGTAAATTTATTGTTAGTAAATCTACTTTTAACTACAACCTCAATTTTAAAAGCTAGTGTTAAGTATATTTCAAAGTTAATATCTGTTTACTAAAAATATTTTCTGGTAATAATTATCGCATCATTATGTGTCAGTGCACCCTCAAATATTAAATTTAAAATTAGAAAATCGAGTCCATTAATTGTATTTAGGTTAAAGGTTATTGGATTTTGTTCAATAAGGGCTCGTACATGAGTGAAGGTTCCTCTGATATTTAGTTTATAAACATTCACATAAGAGCAGTTTCTCTTATATGTTGTTTATAAGCATTACTTACTTTAAAGGGAAATCGGATGCAGTAAGGATGGTCCCTAAGCAACAGAAATGTGGTTGCCATGATTTTACATAATTTTATGTTTTAAAAATATAAACTGTTGAAATTTAAATTTTTAATCGCATTTAAATATTTTTAACACGACAAGAACAGGTCATTGAAAAAGTTTGTTATATGTATATTAACTGTTGTCAAACTACATCATTATCATTGTCTGAATGAATGATATATTTAAAGTTAAATTATTTGCACATTCTTTATACACAGAGTATTTATGTATGTATTTTGATTGTATGATTTTAATAAATATCTATTATCTAAATACAGTTACTTGTGTTTTTTAAAGAACTTTATTTTACTACATTTTCTTACACTCTTTTTTAATTGCAATGAAAAATTGTAAGTTATTCAAGTACCCTTTTGCACCGTTTTGTGGCATAAGTATCTTATTGAGTCTAGTGGATATTGTTTCATGACTGAAATGTGAATTATAAAAATAATCATACAGTATAAAAATATCTTACAATCTGGAAAAAAATTATGAATAAAAATAAATAAATAAACAATTGAAATTATAGCTTTCTATGTAATAATTAAAAGAATTTGAATAAGATTAATTATGCTGAAATTTTTTTAAAAAAAAGTATATTTATTACTACATTTATGAGTTTTCATAAAAATTCATATAATATCAACCACATCACATTTTCGACGATTTCACGCATGTTGGACACATTTAAACTATTTTTTTTTTTTAGAAAATTGATTTGCATTTAATATTTTTAGGTATCAGTGGACTTCGGGAATTTTTTTAAAAATATAAGGCACATTTTCAACCAGTTTTGAACATGGGAGTTTCAAAAATTTGCTCGATATCAAAATCGTGTCCAAGATTGTTCTAATTGGGTTTAATATAGCCTACGTCACAGGTTGTGTTGTTCCTACTAAATTTAACCCATGAACGGCATTTTCTGCGAGCCTAACTTCAAGCCACAAATAAACAAACGAAGTGTTCGATCGTTTAAATAGCTGCTCGCCAGATTTTATTGCATTATAAAGAAAAGTTATTGAAACTAAATACAACTAAATAAACAACAACAACTAAAACAAATAACAACAACTACTAATAACAATAACTAAATAAACAACAACTAAATTCCATTCGTTTAGCATTGCGTCATATGTTGTTCCTACTAAATCGAAGTAGTTGTGTTTTTTTCATATTATACCCAATTACAGACTCCAATAATGCATCATTTTAATTATGTACGGAAGACAATACGGAAATGCATATATGCCAGATCGAACCATCGAAAAAAAAATGCTACAACTTTTTCAGACTATTTTAATCAAATTAAAGTAGTTCAATGTGGGCTTTATGTAATGATCGAATTATTTACTTTTTATTACCACCTAGAAATTTAGTTTGTTTGTGTATACTCAAGTGAATGAAAATGCAGAGCTGTAAGCTTTAACAAAGAGCTTGTCGCTCTATTCTACAATTCAACATACACAGGCCGATAACTTCGAAAGCGTGTCTTTTTTCGTTTTTCTCTTTTTGATTTTCCTTTTTTCGTTTGGCATCAGACTTAGTTTATAATACTGTCCAGTATCAACGATTTTATTTACAAGATAAGAGTTGAGTGATCTTGGAGTTGAAGTTAAAGTCTTTTTTTTAAAATCATATTTCAATCAGTATGCACAGCAATTTTACTTTCTTTGCTACCGACAGGGTTTATAATACAGTCTGTTCAGCATTGTTAAATTGCGTAACTCTATTCTGATTTGGTCCGAGACATGTGCCATCTAGATTTCAAGGAAAGAGTCTTAAGTGCTCCTTAAGTGTATTCCTTGTAAACTTTAAAGATTATAAAAATTATGACTTTTAAATTTGAAAAAATTTCCGAATAATATCCAAAATTTTAAAAAGAAATATCATTTTGGACTCTTCCCTTCACCTAAAATGTTCTCCTTATAGAGCTCCCGATCGTGAACGACAGGGATTTTTTTAACTATTTATCATCAATTTCGAATTTATCACATCTTTTATTTGAAAAAAAAATTTGTTTGAGTTAATTAATTTTGCAGTAGAACTTTTTTTCATGTTTGAATGCGATATTTGACATTGATTCCGAATTTTACACATAAATATTTTCCTTTTTATACATTAATCGGTACAATCAGAAGATTGCAGGAACGAATCCTGTCGCGGACGCAACTTGATGTTGTGCAGATAAACTCGCACTACATAATTTATCGTCTAATGATTAAATAAACAGGTTCTTTAAACAAGTGTGAAATTTATTGCAGAAGGAAGAGGGTTCAACATAAATTACAAACAGGAAGAATTACTTCTGCAATGTAACAATATCATTATTTTTCTGTCCCGCAGTGGACTGATCGTTAAGACACGGTTCCCAGCAGATCACCGAAGTCAAGCATCACTGGCTGCTGTCAGTGTGCGGGTGGGTAACCACTTGGATCAGTCTGCGTAGGGATCGAGGGTGTGCGGTATTGGTCCTCGCTAAACTGTTCTACCGTAAAGTGCTCGATATAATGCTGCACTTCGTATAGCATTATATAATACGACTCGATGGACAACCTTTCCACTTCTTTTCATGGAAGCAGGATTGAGTACATTAGCTTCACGACATAAACGGCTTTCAGTAAAATTCTACTTTCGTCACAGGTCGTGTGCAGGTCGTCGGGCTACCGAAGCGGGGGTGCCATCCCCTCTGCAGAGGATCAAAATTGTGATGGCAAGTCTTCGGATCATCCTCAGGGATGTTTCCCAGACCGTTGCTAATAGCCCATTGTGCAGCTCTAGTGCGACGTAAATGAACAACAACTACATTATTTTCCAGCAATCTCTCTTATTTGGAATGAAGAAAAGAGCGACAAGCTTTTAGTATTAGCTTATAGCTCTGTATTTCTACCAATAAATCTTATGGTTGAGGAAATAGATAACAGAAAGTTGTAATGAAAAGTCAGAAACTGTTTTAATGAAAAGTCAGAAACGGTTTGTGGCTTAGAAGAATTTGCCAAGGGATCGGAGTTTGGTCCGAGAACTAAAAGGCAAGTTCGGGATATCGGAAAATGCTGGATTCTGAAGAGATAAGGATTGGTAGAGATATTTGTAAGCATTCTGGTATGAGGGACATTCCAAGAGGGAGTGATAGTTCATGTCGACACCTCCGCAACCCAGACAATTTGGGCATGGAACAAGTTTGCACTTATGTAAGATCGTATTAATCGGAAAAGATTTAATTCTAAGCGTGGAAATTAGTACGTCAAGTTTTCAGGTGCTGATCAGCAAACGGTAATCTTGAGATCCATCAAGGTGAAAAAAGGAAAGGGAGTAATTGCAACCCTTCCGTACACTAAGTTCTTCACCGAGATTTTCCTTAAGGAATGCTTGGCTCAGGTCTTGAGGTGATGAGGGATGTGATTAATAGTTTGGTTTAGCACTTGTTTTGCCAGCTGGTCTGCTTATTAATTTTCCTTTATACCTGTATGAGAGCCGGGATAGCCTGGTTGGTAGGGCAGTGGGCCAATGTCTAAGAGTTCGTGAGTTCGATCCCCACCGGTCGAAGACTCCTCGTGTAGTATATGGTGATTGATGCACATTAAATCTCTCGAGTCTCAAAGTCCTCCATCTTCCCAAAACAAATCATACCTCTGGGGTATTGATCCATGAGTTTCCTTGTCTTCTGGATTGGTTCAAAATTAGAAGGCTACAGAGTTAAACATAAATTGTCGACCCAAAATTGGTTCGGCTGCTTAACGACGAATATATACTTGTTTGAGATGGAACCCAAAGAAATTTGGTCAAGAGCAATTTGCTTTGGATCAATTTGGCAATTTGGTAAAGAAGAAGAAAAGAGATTCTCGAAGATTTTTTCGGGTGTCACTGGTGAAAGACAGGAGGATTGAACGGCTGTCCGTTAGAAAAATATAGTGGTCGTTGCTATAACGCAGTGTTTGAGGGGCGAGGAAAATGGCCAGTCCTTCGACGGTAAAGACCGATGTATGCGGAGGAAGTTGACCTGAAGTACTGTAAATTTTACAGATTCCCACTCCAATTTCGTTTGATAATTTGGATTCATCGGTTGCCAGAACGATACACTTTTAAAGATTCTGATGGCGAAACTTTTCAAACATGATTCGAATCTGCAGCAGGACTAAAATTTTAGTTTGAAATGGTAAATCATCTAGATAAATTAAACATTTGAAGGAATTTGAGTTGGAGTGTAGTATTTAATAGTTTTATCTTGAAAAATGTTCTTGCTGCTCGCTGGTCATCCATTTATGCATGAATGGTATAAGCGGTGTCATTTAACCTTGTGGAAAGCTGGATGAATGAAGTGGAGATGTAGGTGATGCTAAGTTGGAGATGATAATTGAAGGGAGATGTGACGAAAGTAGAATTTTACTGAAAGCCGTTTATGTCGTGAAGCTAATGTACTCAATCCTGCTTCCATGAAAAGGAGTGGAAAGGTTGTCCATCGAGTCGTATTATATAATGCTATACGAAGTGCAGCATTATATAATACGTGCTGTGTTCGCAGACCCGATTGGCTTCAGAAAGAAAAGATGCCGTTATCGAAGTCGAGGACACTTCTCATGCATGAGTTGGCAATTCGGAGTAGGTGAGATCCTAGCAAGGTGAATATAGGTGAGATCCTAACTGACTAGGAAGGATTCGCAGAGCAAATATTTTTATTTTGCATATATGCCTGTCTCAAAATCCATTTTTATAACTTACGATATTAATACCACTTAAGTGAATCACACTGTAAAAAATATAAGAAAAGTCGCTAACTTCTCCAAGACAAATAAAAAAGAAAAGATAGGTTACTTTCCTTACATCCGGCTACCTATCTCACTGCATGCGAAAAATTGGCTGATGCAAACAGGGAAATGCGAATGAGAATCTGATTGATGAAATCAGATTCTCATTACCTGAAAAAAATTTGGTAATCAGGTTGTCGCATTCAATGAGATTAACCCACTATATACGCATGCCCGTGTGATGATCACAAACGCATAGCACTTAAGCTGTCAGCTCATCATACCAGCAATCTCATTGCCTGTGATATTTTTTGGCTAACGAAAAACTCGCATGCAACGCACAATGCGAACGGGATGGAGCCACTTTACTGTTTCGGCTTGAATGTTTATGTTCCCTCATAAGTAAGGTGATCTTGGGAAGCAAGGAAGAGTACGTATGTGTACGTTTGAGAAAGGGATAACCTCTTCGCAAGCCTCAAAACAGTTTTTTTTTATATTCATGAAAATTTGACCACTTGTTCCTTGGTGATCGAAATGGGCTACAGGTGGCGCAGAGCAGAACTCTCTGCATATGGCAACATTTTGCTTGCTTTCATGTGTCATTCTTTGCTAAGCATGTGGATAGTCATAGGAGTTGGAAGAATTTTAGTTTCCGTCTTGATTTTCGAACAGAATAAGAATTTTTAAGCAAGGACAAAACTGTATTAAACATAATTCTTAAAGAAAGCGTCGTGAGAATTTTAGAAAATATTTTTAATAATTAAATGCCGTTGTTGTAGTTCATTTACGTCGCACTAGAGCTGCACAATGGGCTATTGGCGACGGTCTGGGAAGCATCCCTGAGGATGATCCAAAGACATGCCATCACAATTTTGATCCTCTACGGAGGGGATGGTACCCCCGCTTCGGTAGCCCAACGACCTGCACGCGAAGTCGAGCACTTTACGGTAGCACAGTTTAACGAGGACCAATACCGCACACCCTCGGTCCCTACGCAGACTGACCCAAGTGGGGATCCACCCGCACACTGACCACAGTCAGTGATGCTTGACTTCGGTGATCTGCTAGGAACCGTGTCTTAACGATCAGTCCACTGCGGGACAATAATTAAATGCAATAAATATTATGGATGAGGAAAATAACATCATTCCCATACGACTGAGTGGAGGAGGAAATGTAAGGGGAAGGTCAAGACATGGAAACAGTCTTTTCTCCTGATGGTGTATTCGAGTGTTACGATCGCGAATGTGAAAAATGTTCGTATGTGAAAAAAAGGCAGCCAGTGAGAATGATTCGCTAAATATTTGCACAATGTCTAGGCAGTGTGAATGCCTCCTTATACAAAAATCATTTTTCGGAATTAAAATTACGTGTAAGAATGAATGTCAATATTTAAAAAAATTTATTTTGTAATGGTAAATGATTATTTTAAAATATTAATATAAATCAGCATTAGCAATTAGTTTAGATTCAAAATTAGTGGAGTGAAGATGACGCAGATACTGTTTCGCTTAACTGCACTTATGGTTGGCTTTTGATCCCCACTTGTGTTATTTATGAAAAGCAAGTTTTTAGCTGACAATAAGTTCAATTTTTAACAAAATATTAAGAAAATATTTAAATACCGAACCAGCAAGTAAACAAATCTGAACTATTTTAAATAAATTACTTAAGTTGAAAAATTTTCCTGGTTGCAAAATAATCAAGTTTTTTTGTGACTACGTTTGTGACCTTTTACCCAGGATTCCTCATAATGTAAATGTCAGCCATATTATCGATGAATTGTTTCTATTTTGAAGGCGTTGTTTACTAACAATACCGATTATTTCTGTCAAGGAAAAATGAGTTTTAATTTAAGACGTTTTCCTTTTGATTTCTGTTAATAAGGATGGACCTGCCGTCTCCTACTTTATCTAAAAAGTAAGTTTTTCTTTCTCTTCCTTCATCTCGTTTTGCCAATGTTTACATTTCTCAAACAATCGTCCAAATTTATTTGATTTCCAAATGGAGCTAAAAATCTAATATTCCTATTAGATATACTGTTTAATTTATCCGAATAACCATAATAATGTTAGTTTGATTCATTTTAAATTAACAATTGTAAACATATAGGGTCTCTCATTGAAAGATATGCCATAGGTAATAGACGTAATTCTGATCACAGATATCAAAGTATCAGTTTTTAAAATAATATTTGTATATTTTTGTTTTAAAGATTACTTATCTCTAGTGTCTTGTGTATTTTGCATTCAAATATCTTATCTCTGATTCTATTCTTTTTGTATTCTAAAATGAGTGGTACACTTTTGTTTACATTCCTGCAATGTTGTTTTGTTATGTAACATAATGTCATCTCTTAAGATGTTTCATATGTTTAATAAATTTACGTAATTATGAGGCTGTGCGTTATATGTTCAAATTTTGTTTCATATAACTACGTTTGTTTTTAAATGTGAAAGAAATATAATGAATTATGTTTGATATTATAATGAATTATTTCTTTGTTTGTTCATGAATGGTTTGAATTTTATATGCAATAATTATTAAAATAATGTCTTGTAGACTTAATTAATATTTATGCGACTTTAATGATTTGCTGATGTCTTAAAAAATTTCAAAAATATAACAGAGATACCTAACTGTATTATTATATTACATATTAATCATAATATTCAATAATATTATTCATCCTTATTTAAGTATTAACAAAAATAAACAAATTTAATTAAAGCTTTAGGTTCACTAAGTGGTCAATCCTGCTCATTTGACGAAAATGGAGGAATATAATAAAGTCTATGTTCTAATTTTAAACAAGGAAAAATTAGAAATAAAGAGAAGTTACATTAAATATAATATAAATAATAAATGTGTACAGATTTTCAGAAGACAATAAGAAAGTAAAAAAATATAATTACATCAAATTATTAATTTTGTTGTATATCTTTTATGCAGTTTCTCGCCTAGACGTTAGCAAGGAAAAATTCTAAAATCACATGGTATTTTTAGCAAAATAGTTATGAAGGGAATGTTTTGATTAGTATAATGGTTGTAGCTATGCTATGTGGCTATTATTGTAAAGTCTATTTTTTTTAATTAGTTTTTAATTTATTATTATATATATGTTCAGTTTTTGACATTTTTATAAAATTTCTCAAGAAACAATTGGAGGATTATTTCGTAACTTTAAAGGTGTAAAGCAGTTTTTAACAATTATTATTTATCTTTTTTAAGCAGCAATTTTAAATTGCTCAAAAAATTATATTTAAAATTTTGATTATTGAATATTTTTTAAGGATAACTAAAAATTTTCAGACAAAAAAATAAGTTTTTTTTTAATTTTTTTTTTTTATAAAAATAGTTATATCTTCATAAATATTTATGAGAAGTTCACAAGATTTTATGTAGTCTTTGAACTAAATTTATTGAATTTATTGTTAAAGTATGAGTAGATCGTAATTTAATTCCTCTAAAATGTATATATTTTTTTTATAGATTATATTGTCGAGATTTAACTGAAACCAAAAATTAAAAGCATTGCAATTTTGAGTAATTTCATTCTTTGGCTACATAAGATAAATTGGAATCCTTTTTGTGTTTGTGTTGTAGTTTATGATATAACAAAATTGGTTCTTTTAGTAGTTATTTCTGAACTTTCTCTTTCTTGTGAAATTATGTAACAATTAGACTTTATAGTCAATTCTTAGTATTTTTACAGTGTCATTTTTGAAAGATTTTCTCAAAAAATTTTTATCAATGCCATTTTTCATGTTGACTGCTAGCTACTAGATAAGTTCTTCTTTCTGAGTTCTGATTTCTTCTGTTACGAAAACTATTGTTTTTGAATTTTTTTTTTTAAAATCAGTTAAATTTTCAAAAAATTCTTTAGTCACTTTTTAAGTTACTTTAATGCTACTTTTGTGAATTCAACTTATATTTTTTGTTTCTTTTTTAGGATAAGTAGAACTGAATCCACTTTGTATAGAGATGATCTCAATCATTTTAATATTGATTTAAATGATTCCAAAGGTAGTGTAAATTTTATAATTTGATTATTTTACACTCAAATTCATTTGCTATATGAATTTTTTATTAATCTTTTACAGTGAATCTGTTTTAATTGTTATGTTATTATCATTATTATAGTTTGGTTATATAAAGGTAATTAATGTAAAGTTTATTAATATAAAGGTAAAATAAGTATTATAGTGAAGTTTTAAATCTAAAAGTTTATGTAAGATTGTGTCTGTGAAAAATTAATTCTTTAAATTATCCTTTGTTTTGTGCTTTTTAAATTAATGTATGAAAAAAAGGCATGTATAACCAAAATGTATGCCAATAATGTAAATTGCTGTAGATATCCATTTGTCTGAATTAATGAGAAAAAATAATTTATTCATATAAATGCAAAGATGGCAACTATTATATATAGTTAACTTCCATTTTTATTTCTTGCAGTTATAGAATTGCAGAATACTTATGAAAATTACAGGAGTCAAAGCTCTTAATTTATTAAATGGTCCCTTATTTTTAATTTTTTTTAAAAAATTTATGATTGTCTCTTTATTTTTATAATACTTTCGTAATTTTGTAACAAACTTTAAATTTTTTCAATGAAATCTATTTGTTTTAAATTCAAAGCAACTTTTTTGACCCTTATTATAGTTCAAAAGATGATTTTTTTTGGAAGGGAGGGAGGAGCTTTTTTTTGCTTTGAAAGAGTTGATTTAAAATATTTGCTTATTAATGTTTATTATGCTTTGCTTGTACTCCATATTTTCATATATATTTTAATTATTATATTAAGTATATATGCTACTGCAGTAAATTTTTGATTGTTCTATTTATTTAATTAAGTAAATATTTAAGTAACTTTGGTTCTTTATTTAATTTCAATATTATTGAAAGAAAAAATATTTTTGTTGTGCTCTGTAATGATGTTTCATTTTAGTAAATCAAGCATATAAAATGTTTTAATAGTTAGTTTGCTTTATAGATCCTATGGTGCAGCGTTGTGTGATAATTCAAAAAGATGAAAAAGGTTATGGGCTTACCGTTTCTGGTGATAATCCAGTTTTTGTGCAGTCTGTTAAAGATGGTAATTTTAAAATCTCAACTGATACTTAAGTTGTTTTATTTATTTCTGCATCCTTGTATTTGTTAATGGTGTTTGTATGTGTGTTATTCATTTCCTAAATCTGGTGTATATCTAATGCATTTAAAATGCTTTAATTAGTAAAAATATTTATTTGAACATCCAATTCTAGCTGTGGAAATATGGATATTTTTCTTGAAATTCAACTTTGACAAGTTGAATTCTCTGTTTTTAATAATATTGATTTAAAAAATGTATACTTTTAATGTTTTCTTAAATATTTTTATATCTTAATGTTTTGTTTTTCCACTGAGCGCTTTCCCTTTAAACTGAAATTTCTAGTATTTAATTATCTCTTTTCTTTTTTTCCCTGATTTGTTTTTGTTTGGAGGTTTTATTTGGTGTTTGATGTTTTTCTAATTTTTCTTTGTGTTAGTGTAGAATTGTATTTTTGTTTTTCTATTTTTAAGCTACATGCCTAAAAAGAATATATTCATATATATATATTTTAAATCAGTTCCAATAAAAGCATATATCTATGCTTTATAAGTATTCAAATTAAATATATTTGTATTTTATTTAATCACAGAGTTGATTATCAAGTTCAGCTATAAATTATGTATAAATTTAGTTGTAATTTTTTTTATTTTATTAAATTCAATTTCAATTACTAAGAAATTTAGCTTATAATACACCCTATAATACTTATCTTATTTACTTATGATACTTCATACATAAATAATTTTTGAAAATTAGTTATATAAAAGTCAGTAAATTTTTTAAATTGGAAAATTAATATTATTTATTTAAATATTATGTATTTTTTATTTAATGACACTTTTGATGCTGCATTTTTTGTTTATAAATATTACATGGGTTCCTATAAATATAATTTATACTTTTGTAATTAAGAGAGATGTTGGAGTTTTATTCAAAAAGGTACAATATTATTTTACTTTAATAAAACTGTTTCTTTTCCTTCCTTTCATTTTAGATGGTGCTGCTGCCAGAGCTGGAGTTCAGCAAGGAGATCGAATCATTAAAGTATGTTGCTTTCATTATTAGAAATTGAAAGTATTTCAATAAGGCTTTTAATATTTGTATGTAATTACTCTTTAACATAGTGTTATTTTGTATCAACTTTACTTATGAAAAGAATCTACTGATTCTATGGGTTTAAATTTGCAGTCATAATTTTTTTTTATCATTCCACTAGCTCTTCCCAATCATTTTAAGTCTAAAATTACCTAATTCTAGTCTGATTGGTTTGAAGGTTGCAACCTTGCAAACGCATTCTGCCTTTCCAAAGTAAATTTTTTTTTGACAAAAAATTTCTTGAATTTCTCTAAAAATATTAAAATATATTTTTCTGTTTTTTTTTTTTTTTTTTAGAGAAAAAGAAAACTGCTGAAATAATGTATTGTATTACAGCTTCAAAATTTTGGCCTGTTATTTTAACAGAAATTTGTTGCTTCTAAATCTCTTTCTTTTCTGTTATTTTTCGTCAGCTTTAATTGGTTATATTATTTTACAGGTCAACGGGACACTAGTGACTCAGTCTAATCATCAAGAAGTAGTCGAGCTTATAAAATGTAATAAATTTTTTACTTATTATTATTATTTACGTATTATTATTATTTTACATAGGAGTAATTTATAATATATTATAACCCATTATCATGTATTTCTTGATTAATTGAAATTGACCTGATAGTAATATTTTTACAAAAGCAAATACTTTTATTTTAAAAGTGTATTTTAATTGATAGCTTTAATTTAATCTGTTCACAATCAATTATCTATATGTGATATGCCTATTGATGAGAAAACTTCCAATGAGATTTGTCAACGTGTTATTCGATCATACCCGATTCAAATTATATATTTTTAAACGATGCTGTTAAAAACTCCCTTTATGTCTAAAGATATTCCAAACGAATATTTGCCTTTAGATTTTGTTGTGTTAATTCTATTCATAAAGATTTTAATGGCTGTTTTTAGAGTTTGTACTGTTACTCAGTACATAATGCTATCAAAAACTCCCTTTATGTCTAAAGATATTCCAAACGAGTATTTGCCTTCAGATTTTGTTGCTTTAATTCCATTTATGAAGATTTTCATGGCTGTTTTTAAGTTTGTACTGTTACTCAGTACATAATGGAGGCACGCATTACTATGTTAAACTTACTCAATTCAATGTGCTTTTATTTAAATTTTAAAGAATTTAACATTCATATGTAAACAAAGTATATCCTACTAGTACCCAAATGGAGATTTTGTATTTTTCAATACAATTGCTTTATTCTCTAAACATTGTCAGTATTTCATTGTTTCATGCTTAATCCTTATTTTTAATGTTATCTTATTATTTTTTTTCTTTATTAGCTGGTTCCTATGTCGCTTTGACTTTATTAGGGAAGCCTCCGGGTCAAGGAAAGGGTTTGAGTCCGCAACATTCTTTCAGTTTACCTGGAACTAACTTTAGTGTCATGAATTCAAATAAATCAGATTGTTCTGAGCGGATTACAGGACCACAACCTGTTGATGTAAGTAATGGTATTCATAGACAAATAAAAATTTTTGTTACTGCTTTGACAATTTTAAGTAATTTGTCATTTTTCATGTATTACATTAGAAGTTTGTAAAAAATGTGTTTTTGATTCTATTTTTAAAAGACATAGAGTATTGCCCTGATTATCTAAGGCTTAATATTCTTTCATGTAACATTTCGGCATGACTTTGAACAGTTTTTATCCAATTTTCTCTAGAAATGATTAAGAAAATTTATTATTTATTACTATGTAATTAATTAATCATTCTCTTTTTTATTAAATAAGGGCAAAATTAAATGAAAATTCAAAATTTTTTAAAGTATGATTTGAGGGACTGTCCACAAGCGCCCACGATAGAGAAGTTTTCTTATCTATCTTACCGTATTTACGTTTTACTGAAATTTCAGTACCCATGAGTTATTTTATTAAGAAAACAGATTATTCAATTGATAAAATACCAATATTCACTTATGTAACCATACTATATAATTAACTTATCTAATATTTTAATCATGTGTTGCAGCAAATTTTATATGATTTAAATTTGTCATTTCAAAAAATGTTAAGTCTAAAATGTAGTTCCCCCCCCCTTATACTTATAATTATTTTAAAGCTGCCCATTCTGAAATCTAAAACATAAAAAATTATCTTAATCATTGAGTTTTACATTTATAGTTTAAGTCAATTATTTTATTTTTTAGAAAATCAGATTATTAAAATCTCTAATTTCAATTGTTTAGTTTAAACCTTGACATTGACTTATTAAATTTACTTTCCATTTTATTTTTTAGTAAAAAAAAAATTCTATAATCATTTGTAATAATCTAATTTATATAATAATATGATTATGTTTATTTATTTATTTTTTGTATTAAATATAATTAATTTTTATTAAATATAAATTTAATTTTGTAACAAAAAATTTTTCTGCCTGGAATTTTATGTGAATTGACTTGAAAAACCTAGAATAGTAACCAGAAATTTTTATCTTTTTGAGTATGAACCTTGTTTTATTGTGTACTAATATGCTAGTAAGAATTTTATTTTGCCTATTGCTTTATTTTAATACTATATCTAGTTTAGCGTGATATTGTACTTTAATTCAATTTGAAACAAATCATTAATTCTTTTAAATTAAAATTTGTCCTTTATCGCAGCCTGAAAAGCAACAACAACTGACTAATAGTCGAATACATACTATTAGGAAAATGCTTGAAAAAGAAGTGGTTTATCTTGAGGTTGGTATGCAATATATATTTGTTTTATATTGGGAGGGCAACTTTTTTTCACAGTAGAGAAGAAAAACATGGAAAAACGAAAGAATCATAAAATGAGAAAAATATATTTAAACTAAAATATCAAATGTTAAAAGAATTTTTAAAGCAGCTTTTAATTACAATCTAATTAGTATTTTCAAGGTAATTAATTTATAATTTTTAAATATGTCAACACTAAAAAGCAACAATCGGGAAGAAAAAGGAAATTAGTGAATTTAAGAGTGTAAAATAATTCTAGTCTTTCATTATTTTGCATAAAGGAGTATAGCAAAGGCTAATTTTAAAATTATGTAAAGAACTTTTTTTACATCACAATAAAATTTTATTAGTACTTATTAAGTTTATTGCACTACTAAAAATCTCACATTAAGTGCACAATTACAAATACTGACTAATATTTATAATCAAATTCCGTAAAGTTACTCAAACTGACTCTTAAATAATATGAAATACTGGTTGTCATGCTGAGATATGCATAACATATTTCCTAACACTTAAAAATTGAATTATATTCTTATTTAATCATGTTCTCAATAATAAAAACCATTAATATTATTGATAATCTTTTTATACCACAACCTTGAATTAAGTGCAGAATAAAATCTATTTTTAGAGATTTTTCAAAATTTTTTAAAGACTTTCATGTGTGGATGAAATTTTGATCTTATTTATGTATAATTGAAATGAATTTTATTATTTTGATTTTTTAAAAATTCACTTGTTATTGAGATAGAAATTCTAAATTTAAATATACATATTTCTAAATAGAACTATGTTTATTCATATGATCTTGTATCTTATTTCAGAATTTAAGGCAAGAATTTAGCAAAACACCATCTGAGAAGATGCGTGCTGAAGTAAATGGGACTGTGAAAAGAGTGAAAACTCTAGAGGAGCAGTTGTGCAATTTAACCGGCTTACAGCATGAGCAAATTGTAAGAATTATAGTTTGAAACATAAACTTTGTCAGTTGCTAATTGCTAAATTTTATAGCTTTAAAATTCTATTATATTAGGAATTTAAATTTTTTTTTGGCAACATTTTTCTGATATTTTCTAGTTAATGCATGGCATTAAATTTGAACTATTAAATTAACAATAATTATTATTCTTTTAAAATTAAGTAATAAAGTAGTAAAAGTTTGTTCAGACTTTGTGAAAAATCCTGTTTTTGTGAAATAATAAATATCTATACATTTTGTGAATCTAATATTCACATTAAATCAGGTTCAAATTAATTCAGATTTTGTAAAAATGACAAAAATCATCTGCCTTAAAGGAGTGGCTTTTAAATTTGGAAACTAATGTTTTATTCTCTACTCTGTAAACAATGAGTGGATTTTTAGCTATGAGCCATGACAGATTTAAGGTGCACCTTTCTGCATATACATAGCAGTTGTTTATTCAGTTACCAGGATTGTGTTATGATCATCTAAAAAGATCATGATGCAGGTGTTCCTCTTGCATGATAATTGCAAGAGGAACACCTGCAGGAGGAATGCAGTATGCAATTGCAAATCTCCTGAGTGGTGATTTAAAAAAAAAATTCTATTTTTGAAGAAATATTTCCTGTTATTAATTTAAATCAATTATTTCCTGAGTTTTCACTAAATTTGTGTTAAAATTTTCTTTCTTTATATTTTATGTTTTTTGAAAACATGTTCAAAGTAAATATGTTTGTACATGATGATTCCAAAAAATTACTACTACTTATGCTCTAAATTATATTCAGATTACAAGGTGACCTAAAACGCCAACTTCAGGTTACCATTTTCCTGATCATGAAAGCTATCGGTTTTTATTTTTAATAATTCTTTTTATTATAATATTTATAATAAATATTTTTATAAATATTTTTATTTTTAATAATTCATTTGTACATAAAAATTTCTTTACTTTAGAGCTCTAAAAATTTTAAAAATAAGAGATTTTAATCATTTATCATAATTTGATTCTCATTCATTTAAGTAATTTATGGTGTTTAATATACATTTGCAGGTGTTCCTCTTACGTAACTAAAACTTAAAGATAGGTGCAATTGGATATCTGCTGAGTGGTGATTTAAAAAAAAATAGTGAATTTTTATATTCGTAATGATATATCAGATTAAATTTTTCTTAATTGGGTTTGTTTTGATTAAATTTAAGTAAATTTTTTTTATATTTTATGTCGTTTAAGAACATTTTCAAAATAAATATGTTTGTACATGATGATTTCATAAAAAAAAAGAAGAAAACTACTACTTATACTCTACATTATTTTCAGATTACAAGGTCGCCTAAATCGCCAACTTCAGGTCGCCATTTTCATGACCGTGAAAGCTGTCGGTCAATATCATTCCCGTCTCATGGGATTCACAATCGTTCACTCATACATCAGATATCAGCTCCTTTATTGCCTGCTAGCCAAGCAATGACATCGCCACCTGTGATTCCTCTCGCACCTGTTTCTAGTGATACTAAGTATCAAGTCATATTGTCACCGTGTAATGATGTTGAAAAAAATAAGCCTGTGTCGCCTGATAAAAAACAATCAATATCCACATCTCTGGAGAACCTCGCCAAGCATTTGAACCCTCGTTCCACAACATGGGTATGTTGTAGCTTTATATTTTTTATGCCTTGAGTTTAACTTTAAAATGTTTATGGTGTTTTGGCTTAACATAATACAAAAACCGTAAGCATTTATAAATGTAATGCTCGCCTTTATTCTTAAGTGTAATAATGAGGAATATGACGAAAGTGTTGCTTGCCAATAGGTTGTTTATAGGTAACAGGGTGCGTAGCATTTTTTAAAAAGTGCTTAAAGGTGCTTATTTTAAATTTTTGTTTTTTAAAAGCCCCTAAAGGTGCTTTTTTAATTGGGTGTTTCTAAAAAGTGCTTAATTTTCCCCTTTTCAATAGGAGATTTTCCCTTTACCATGTTGATTTTCGCTTCAAATTATGAGAAAAGACACAGTTCTATTCAACGTTTTCACAATTAATTCAACCCCAATCTATTTCGGCGTATTGTCAGTCCGTAGCGTATGAAAACACCATTCGTTTTACACGAATCAAAATTTCAAAACAAAAAAGGCTTAAAAGGTGTTTATTTTTTGTTGAATAATTTGGCTATGCACCCTGGATAATGTTTAAATTAGAATATAATATTCAAAATTTATTTGGGTAGTTTAAAGCAATTATTAAATTAAACTACAGTTTTCAATAATTTAAGTTTTTACCTTTTATGTTTCATCAAGTTCTTTTAGTCCAACAGATAAATAATACTGTTGGTTTTGTTTTTTTGTTTGTGAATTTGCGAGTTTGAGACTATTTCCTTTTATCAGAAATTTTAATGTTTTGTTTCAAAAGGTTGAGACTAAATAGCCAAATTTATAATTTTTTCATTTTGAGTTATAAATTCAAAAGCTTGAGCATAACTTTTCAAATAATTTTTCAAAATAACGCTTTATGTTCTGAATCAGAACACAAATCATAAGAAACCATTTGAGAATTTTATAATGATACACTTTTGGCAAAATTTCTGCAAATCGTAACCAATCTTTTGCTGAAGCTTTAATTTGGTAATTTATGACTCAGACGTAAAAAGTGTAATTGACAAAACTGTTTTTACATAGATTTTATTTTACAAGCTTCTAATCAGAAATCATTTGAGAATCTTTCAATGTTAGGTTTTTGGTGAAACTTCTCTAAATCTTTATAAATCCCTTGCTCAAGTTTATTCATTCAATAACTTACATCTCTGAAACCAAAGGATAATACACGTAATTATGATTTATATTTTATATCATGTATATAAAAAATATAGCCATAATTATTGAGATTATTAACTGCTTTTTCAAAAAATATAGTATTGTTTGTACTTTTATTATTATTTGATATATTATAACTATTCAGTCTCTATTACAGATAACTATGAGTTAATTGTTATTTATCTAAATATTGAATCATTCATTCATCTAACAAGAAATCATTTGAAAATATTTTAATTGTATACTTTTGGCAAAAAATTTCTGTGAATCTTTTTAAAAATTTATGTCTCTGTAGCAAAAGGATATGTAACAAAATTCTTTATGTGTATTGTTTCTTGAAAAAAAAAATTTAACTGTAGTAAAAAAAAAAATTGAGATTTATGTAGTAGAGACACTTTAGATACTTCTTATGTTTAAGCATTACAATGGCATTGCTAAAATTAAATTTTTATTTCAGCCACAGCCCACGCATACTCGTCAAAGTTCCAGTCCTGAAACGTTGAGAGGCTTTGAGAATATAAAGTGCCAAAAAAGCAATGGCTGTCCTCGCCCAGATCCTCTGCGAAGGTCTCCAAGCTCTGTCTCACCTCCCCAGGGCTTTTATAGAAACCTTATGTCCAATCTCGAAACAAAACTTAATTTTCCAAGTGCATCTCAGGTAAGTTATTTTTTTAATCATAAGATTGATTTTATCACATACCTCATATGTTTCTGTTACCCTTACTAAGATGTATTTGTGAGCGTAAATGATTTTGCTAAGCAATCGTTGTAAAATGCAGAGTTAAACTCATGCCTGGCGTATCAGAAGTATTCTATACCGAGAAGGGTCTTAGACAAGGAGACTCTCTGTCTTACATTTTATTGGCCTTGAAAAAGTTATAACAGATTCAGGGATCAACACTAGAGGCACTATTCTGCAGAGATCTATACAACTACTAGCCTACGCAGATGACATTGATATAGTTGGGCGAACAATGCAGGATGTGGTGGAGACATTTACTGCCCTAGAGAAAGCTGCCAAGGATATAGGTCTAGCAGTAAATGTAGAAAAAAAACAAATTTTTGGGTAGTAAGCTCTAGAGCAGCGTTCCCCAACCTTTTTATCACCGCGGACCTGTCAACGTTTGATAATTTTACCACGGCCCGCCGGGGGGGGGGGGATCGTTGATTGTTTATATTTTAGATTATTTTGATTTATTAATTTAAATTTAAGTGTATTTAAACATGTCTTCAAACTAAAATACAGTTACACCAAAAAATAAATTTAAAGTGATTTAACATTTTAACTTACTAGAACGCTAAAACTATGAGAACCCTGAGCTTGTTTCTTTGCAATGCGACGGTTCCATCTGGGGGTAATCGGAGACAATGTTACATTACAAACATTAAAAAATTTATGTAACTACCTTTGGGGGCCCATTTTTTTAAATAAATAAAATTTTAATGAAACACAGATATTTTTAATTAGGGGTATAAACCTAGGAATTTAAATTCAGTTTCAATGAAATGGGCGGCCCGGTATCATTTGATCCACGGACCAGTACCGGTCCGCGGACCGGGGTTGGGGAACACTACTCTAGAGTACATCATGTACAGTCACTCAAAATTGGAGATTATACCTTTGAAGGAGTTACCCAGTTTAAGTATCTGGGTACGCTTGTTACCAACAAAAATGAGATAAGGGTTGAAGTTAGGAACAGACTTTTGATGGCTAATAAGTGGATGGCTAATAAGTGGTCTGAGGAACCAATTAAAAATGAAATTCCTCTCCATTGGTACAAAAGTAAATCTATACAAAACCTTAATCAGAGCAATTGTTCTATATGGTTGCGAGACCTGGACCATTAATAAAACAGAGGAAAATAGACTACTCATTTTTGAAATAAAGATCCTTTTGTCAATTTTTGGAGCAGTTAAGGAAAATGATATTTGGAGAAGTTTATGTAATCATGAGATATACAATAAATATGGATTACCCAATATTTTGAGGGTTATTAAGTCCTACAGTATCAGATGGCTGAGGCACGTTTTTCGGCGTGAAGATTTGGGCCTAGTTAAAAAAACTTACTTTTTCGAAAAGTGAAGGAACTAGAGGAAGAGGGAGACCAGCTACAAGATGGTTGTTGAGAAGGACTTAAAATTGTTGGGAATAAACAGGTGGACAAATCTAGCTCAAAGTCACCCTGCCTGGAGGCATATAATTGAGAGAGCCTTGGCCTGAACTAGGCTGTAGTGCTGACAAAGAAGAATCGTTTTTTGAAATAACATTTAAATTTAAGGGTGTCACAAATTTGGTGAGTGTAATTTAATATTTTTGTTTACCAAGGCTGGTACAGTCAAACCCCGCTATAGTGATCACGGTTTATAGTGAACTCCCGGATATAGTGAACGAAATGTTCGGTCCCGTGCCTTGCTATACACGGATAATGTTATTTTTTGTGGATATAGTGAACCAAAAAAGTGAGGAAGTTGGATATAATGAACTTTCTTCTGTCTTCGACTGATTTTTAAAAACATTTTTTTTTAATAATTTTGAAATTTCTACTTCAAATTAAATACATATACCGATTTTCAAAACCATCTATAGAGGGGAATGTAGCGATAAGCATTTTTTCTTGTTTGCTTCCTTTATCTCACTTTCCCATCCCTAAACAAACCAAGCAGATGTTTCCAACTCTGGCAGATGATGCACCTTTAAGTTGTCAGGGGGATCAATATGCATTTTCTGTCAGAGGGAATGAGTAATTATTCATTATTGGTCAAAGGGTTGGACACTAATATGTGTTGATAAGGCCCCTCATTTCAACTCCTTTTTGCTGTCAGTTCAATTAAAAAAATCCTGCAAACAAGTGTCTCAAATTTAACTATGACTAACAGTAAACGTAAAACGTTCTCCATTGATGATAAAATGGGCATAATCAGAAAAATTTAAAATATATGCAATAAAGCTGATATTTGCATGGAATGTAAACTATCCAAATCTGCAGTTTGTAACATATGGAAAAACAGGCAATTAATAATTTCTGCTCATGAAAAAAATTTAGATGGCGGAAGGAAGTTGAGAAAAGCAGATCACAAGGATGTTGAACAAGCATTACTGAAGCATTATACCAATCTTAGAAGCCGCAATCTTCCAGTATCTGGACAAATGTCGATGAATTTGCTAAGCGATTTTATGAGACTACTTTTATGTGCTCGAATGGCAGGTTAAACAGGTTTAAAAAGCGGAATAACAGAAATTCAGGAAAAATTATCTGAGGGTTGGGAAGTGTTTCCATATCTGATGTTGAAGATTGCTCATCAGCTAAAGGTTACTATTTTTTTTTTGTACGCAAGACGAAGAGTAATGAAAAATAACACATTTTTTACTACTGCATAATATTTTCCAGTCATTTATTTGAATTATGTGTAATAAAAGGGAGGAGTTTGGGAACCATTAGTTAAATTGTCTACGTAACGGATATAGTGAACTTCCGGTAATAGTGAACCGTAACTTCGGTCCCCTGAAGGTTCACTATAGAGGGGTTTGACTGTATATTAAATACAAATTGTACACGCCTCACATTGTGCATGAAGCTGATTGAATCTCTTAATCATTCAACATTATTATTAATCATGTGATACTTATCCCCTCTTTTTCCAGTGTATTTTTCATGTTAGGCTAACAGTGAGAAGATTTCTTAAATTATTTCCTTATGGAATATACAGATATGCCAACTTGCTCCGGGCCGCTAATATATATTTTCGAGTGATAGTTTATTAATTGTGATTCTTAGTTTAATAAATTCAATTTATTTGGTTTTATTCACTGTTTCTAAATAATTCAGAGGTTTATACAATTCGCCACTTTATTATAGTTAAATCATGTAAAACCTCTCTTAAAAAGTAAGCAAAATTAGTCAAATATTTGTAAATTTTAGTTATTAAAAATTTTTTTAAGATTATTTTGGTGTGTTGGGAGCAGTTGGCATCTCTGAATATATTCCAAGTTGAGTGAGTTAGTCCCAATACTTAACTCAAGTGCAGGTTTTAGAGGAATTATTAATATCCATGCATTATATTTTAAAAATAAACACATAGTTACAGAAATTTTATTTTTTATGCTTATATTCAGTTTCATAAAATTTTCTAATTCAATTATTTTGATACTACAAAATTTGCACATTTAGTTTTTCACTTGTTTCACTTTTGATATATTTAGTTTTATTATTTAATTCTGATTTATTTATTGAAGTTGTAATAACATGTTTCTCTCTCACAGCTTTCATCACTAAGTCAACATGATAGTGCAATCGAAAGCCCTGGTCCTTCCCCTCCCCCAAGTCCTACTGAACTGAATGACAGTAATAAAATACCAAAAGATTTACCGAAAGTAGAAGAGTTCACACATCAGTTGGATGAAGTTAGTATTTCAGCTTTAAAATGCTGTTTTAATCGGAGTTTGTGTTTGATATAAATTAAATTTATGGTAATGGCCTTTTTACATGTAGACATTTCTGTTGAAATTGCTTCCAATTTATCCTAATTGTGTTCTTAAAGATTTTTTAGAAATAGTAAACAAATCTAATCAAAACAAGAATTTTTTACTAATTTCAGATACATTAATATTGATTCTTAAAATCTATAAAACTGCATTAAAACCATAATGTTGATTTTCTGGGTCTTAAAGTTGTTTTTAATTTTCGGACCTTATTTTTTATATTTATATTTTTTAATAGATTTTTAGGTATCTAAAATATTAGTTTGCACTCTTTTCTAGTAAAAATCTTTTATTAAGTACTTCAATGTTTTATTGGGAAGTTAGTTTGTTTTCTGTGTTAGATTTAAAATTACCCTTGTCTCTCGCCTTTAAGTCGCTATAAAATTAGAGCCAAATTGGATGCATGTTTCTCACTAATAGCAATTTTTTGCCAATCTTTCAAAACCTAAAACTGTTTTGAGAATTTTGTTTGAAAAACATTTTTTTATTTATGGCTAACCAATTTTGAACTATTAAGATTGATTTTTATATTATGAACATTTTACAGCTTAACCAGCAAGAGACTATTGATGATTTTGGTATACAGCCTCTAATTTCGAAACTGAACCAGAACACCAATATTATATGTATGGAAGATGAAGACCTTTCTTCTGATACTGAACTGGTATATTGTTAATGTTTTATTATTTTGCAAATGTTTTTTATTTATAATTTATTCTCTTTCTAAGCTTGGTTTCACTGTCATAACATTGAACAGTATTTATTCATCACTGTTTAGTTAATATTTTTAGCATTTTTTTATATTTCTAATTTATATATTTTCTTTCTTTCTGAGCTCTTGATTTATTAATACTTAGATTCTTTGGCAGAGTTATTTCCAGCAGTGTAATAAAAGAAAAAAAAACGTTTCTTGAATGCACCGATGTAAAATAATTTTTTATGATAGGATTCTCTTTAATAAAGCCATGATGATAAAACAATTCTTTGGCCATATTCTTAGAGTAAATAAATACAGTGAAACTTGTCAACTTGACAACTGTTATCAAGAATTGAATTCATCCAGTATTATAAAAAAATTCCATTTGTCTATCTTGTATATTGATCGCTGTATATGTAAGTCAAATTTATTTAGGCGGAAAAAGCAAGCATTTTTCAGAAAAATTTCTGTACTATTATGTTTTGTATCAAAATTTCACTGGATTAGTGAAGTAGTATTACTGATATATCATATTTTTTCTGAGAAATTTAAAAAAAAAAAAAAACGTAATAAATACTATTTCCTTGATAGTTTAAATTAAATTTTCATAGTATAGCTAAATCCTATAAATTTTTCATGTTAGCTGTTATTAATTTGTATGTTATTTTTATATAAAAAATACATTAATTAACTTAAATTCTGATTTTTTAATTTTAAACCTATAGGGGCATTTAGAAGATCATGGTCCTTTTAATGGACTTTGGAAGCTTGTTAGAAATCCTGCTCATCTCTCAGTTTTCTTGCACTACTTAATGTCCAATAGTGATCCATCTAGTTTGGTAAGTTTCATATGCATTGAATCTTTAAATTGTTTTCATAAAGAATTCATTTGAGAATTTTTCGTTTAAATTCTAAATAGTATTCACAATGAAATTTAACAACATTTAAATTTAGACTAGCTTTCTCTTTGATTATATCTCTTTAAATTTCCTTGGTACTGAACTTCTTTGTTTTAAGGGGTCTCTAATATGTATGCTAAATATACTGGAGGACTTGTAGTTGGCCTTATATTATTGATTTTTCTGATGAAAAGTATTTTATCCTGATTTATAGCATTTTGTCTTTATTTATTGTCTTTATTGCATATTATGTTGCATTCTACATTGTACTATTATATCAGACATAGGGCCTTTAAATTATTCGGAAATGTTTTAAAAATTATGGTATATGATTGTGGCAATTTTTAAAAATTATGAAAATTTGTCGCATATAACCTGGAATGCAATTAATTTTTTATTTTTTTTTAAAAATACATATTTTATTTACTTTCTAATTTCATTTACAATTTTTTAAATATTACAATAAGGTTTTAATTAGGTTGGATAAGTTGTGTAGAGGATTCTTAAAATTAAAAAAGGGAAAGATATTGAAAAATAAGATTATCTGACAAATGAAGGCATATTGTGAATGAATGAAAATGATGTGGATATTCACCAATTTATGCAGACTGCCTCTCTGCACTATTTGTTGGGCCTTAGTAATACAAAAAGACTAAGTAAATTTTATTATATCATTAGGAGAGTAGTTAACTTACGATAGTTATGATAGATGTGTTAATTCTTTTTGAAACAGAAAAGTTTGGTTGAAAATTTTAGTAAGGCATACATTAGCAACTGTGACCTCTGTCTCTATATTCTTATTGAAAAGACATACTTAATTTCTTTGTTGCTAAAAGATAAGTGGTAGCTAAAAATTAAAAATGTTTAGAAGCTGCTGCACGGTTTAATGTGCAAATGGGTTAATATAAATATTGAGAAAGTAGCTTACTTTAGATTTACTCTTAAAAATGTCTAATTTTTGTTTCCCTTTTTCAGTTTTTTTATTTAATTTCTGAGTTATATGAACAAGGGACTGGCAAAGATATGAAAAAATGGGCATATGAAATACACTCAAGTTTTTTAGTGCCTGGAGCAGTAAGTGCCTGCAGCAGTAACTTTTTGTTTTTCATTTTGTTCTGAAAATAAATGTATTCTTATTAATTTTAATAAATCCATTTTAGCCTTTGAAAGTGTCGCTGGTTGACGAGACTATTTTACATGAAATAGGTGAGTTAAGTTTTATAATTGTATTAAAACTTTTTAGGGAGTCAGGAAGAACGGGGGAAAGCTTGAATTGTCAGGGAATTTTATTTTGATTCTAAAAAGCAAGGAATAGTCAGAGAATGAGGCAATTTTTTACAGAGACCTAGAAAGTTCCTACACCATACTTGGAAATTAACCAATCTTAGAATCGCTAGTAACAGTAATCAGTTTTTGAAATTCGAATGAAATAATTCTAATATCTATTAAAAACATTTGTTGTAACTATTTCTTATTTTAGTAAAACTGCCATGTTTTCATCGTCATTCAATAGTATTTTTTTTTTAGTCATAAAATCTAATATTTGGCATTATAAATTTTAAAAAAATCTAAGTTTTCTGTTAAAAATTGCATTGTATCAATAAATTATGGTCCTAATTTTTA
The DNA here is from genome assembly GCF_982258835.1 of Parasteatoda tepidariorum. Classification (NCBI taxonomy): domain Eukaryota; kingdom Metazoa; phylum Arthropoda; class Arachnida; order Araneae; family Theridiidae; genus Parasteatoda; species Parasteatoda tepidariorum. The sequence continues at coordinate 107,316,918 of NC_141760.1, forward strand.
TTGAAATTTATCTGATATTTTTTTTTCTGAAATTGAGTCGGAACCCTGTACTTGTTTTACACTTAAGTATCAATATTACATTAGAAAACTATTTATAAATCTAATATTATTCTAATGTATTTTTAAAAACTTAATGATAATAATTCTTATAATAAATTATAATTTTTTATTTTGTATATTTTAATAATGCTCTATATGTGTAAATAATGTTAAATAAACTTTAAGCCTATACTTTTTTAGACTTAGCATTTTTTTGTTGTGTTGTCATAATGAAGCCTTCAAATAAAATTAAATTTTTTTAGAAATTTAGAAGTATGGTACTGATTGCCTTGATGATAATTTTGTTGATAAATAATTTGATTGTTTATTTTTACTTAATTTAATTATTACTGAAAATTTTTTGTTCAGTTTTAAAAGTCAAATTTTATACTATATTAATCTGTTTCTCTACAATAAGTTTTAATAGTAAAATGTATATACTGAACTTATTTGATTTGGCTTAATTTGTAATATTCCCCCCCCCCTAAAATTTTCATTATAAATTTTATTGGTAAATAATAAGCTGGATAAAATTATTTGTAGTTGCATTACCTAAAAATAAACAAACTTTCTCAAGAGAAAATTATTTTACTATCCACTTCTTGTTTTAAAAATTGGAGAAGGCTTTTTAAAAAAATCTTTTAGGTTTAAATTAAATTTTTTTTCTTCAAAAAAACTAAATTGGATTCTTGTAACTTCTGTTTTTAATAAAACTTTATCCAATAGTTAAGTTCAGAAAGATATTTGAATTTTTTGAATCAATATAATATTGTTGGCTTCAAAGTGAAATAATACGTTAAGTCAATTTTGTAGTTTTCAGTTATTTGGATTTTTTGGTGTAAAATACTAAAACTGTTGATTAGCAAAACTTACAAAATTCTAATTTTGCTCAAGATAAATGTTTGCTTTTATCTATCTATAATTTTATTTTTTATTTATTTTTATTTTTTAAAATATTAATTTTAAAAAATAAAAAATTAATAAAATATTCATTTTTAAAATATTATGCATTTAATGGAATTCACTATTGATAATAATGAATTCCATTAAATGAATAATTTCTTAGAAAAAACATTATTAATACTGCTTGAGATTTCTGTGGATTTGTAATTTTACACTTGAGGTGGGTAGGAATTATTTTCTGATAAATAGTTTCAGTTTAGTTAATGAAAGTAAATTAATTTAATATCTTGCTGGTTTAGATTATAGATAACTTTCTTTTGTTTCTAAATTTAGATGACGTGCTCTTAAATAGCATAGACAAAGAGGAAACTTTGAGAACAGTATTTAGAAAAGCTCGTAAAAAAGCCAAAGAGGAATTGAATGATTTCCTTGCAGATTTTAGAAACAAACGAACAATGGGTAAATTCTAATTATTTTCATTTCTAAGTAAACTGTGTATTTTTCTTTTCAGTTTTATTACTTATAATTTACTTAGCTATCAACTTGTACTGTTGTTGGGCTCAAATTTTCCAATTGGTGGCAACATTTAGGATATAACTCTGAGCTGCTTAACTCATCATGATAAGTCAATCATTAAACAATATCTATTAGTTAAAAATAACTATGTTTTTAAGTATTGCACACATATGCTTAGTTTTTAAAAACTCTTGCACCACTACTTTTTACTATCACTTAGTAAAATCTTCCAAATGTCTATATAAATTGGTAACTATGCATTTACAAAATATATATTAAATAAATTTTAAAAAAATCAATATCTCTTAAATTTAAATAATATTGTTAAGTAATTTTTAAACATTTTTCAGTTTGCAATTTATGTTATTTAACTTATCTATTGGAAATATAAACTATGATTTTTAAAAAAAAATTTTCTTTTCACAAATTTACTGTTGAAGAAAGTGTGATTTATTTTAAAGCATATATGTAAAATTTTATGTAGTGGATAGTATTCATTATAATGCTTGAGTATTATTAAAGTAAGCTAGCAGGTCACTGAATTGAAATTATTAGCAAAGAGAACGAAAAATTACTTTTCAATTAATGCTGTTGCCTTTACTCAGATATATTTCAAAAATATTTAAAGTGGTAATTGAATGAATGTTTTAGCTTTTGGTTTGATGAGTTTGATTTAAAAACTATTTTGGCTAGCATAACTTATAAATTGTTCAAAATACCTTATAATCATATTATGTATTTAAATGCAGGCCAAGCTAAAAATAAATTTTCTTACTTGTTATTTCAATACCATATTGAATATTGTGAGAGGTTAAGGCATGAAGGTTCTATGTAGCCGTCAAAATTTTATATTTCCTCTGCATCAAAAAATGTGCTTTACCTGACTGATAGATTCTTGGCTTAGTTTTAAATGTTTTGAAAAATGATAAATTTTAGGCTTACTTATATGTTTATAGAAGGTGAAAAACATTAAAAATGATTGTGATTGTTTTTTTTAAAAAAAAATTTCCATCTCTATTTCAATGTTTAGAATTGGATAATCCTTGCAGTACATATGATATTTAGCTTCTTGTTCTTTTTTTTGTTTCTTTTCAAGTCACAATCATCCTATTAAATCACAATCTTTTTTTTATCAATCTTTTTTTCAAAAATATTATATATTCATTTCAATGCTTTAAATTATATAACCCTTGTGGTACTTATCACAATCATCGTAAATTAAAATCGTTTATATCTATAGCATTCTTGGGGGATCATTTATAGTCTCTACAGTTTAATGAGAATAGTGCTAAATAAAATTAAATGTTATTAGATACAAAATATGACCCTAAATAATATCCATGTATGCCACAGGCTTAGAATTTTTTTTTACTTTTCTATTTTTAATACGGATAAAATTGTATTGTCAAAAAATGTATAAATTTTTGCGTAATGAGAAATATTTAAAGCACATATTTTTTATTTAAAAGGTTTTAAAAGTTCTTAAGTGGGTAATAAGTTTCTTTTTAAACAATTTCATATTCATACATATATTTCCTGCTTTAGGACTGGCAAATATCTTTGGTCCACCTGACTACCAATTAGAAGAGGCAATGCATGATAAGAACAAGGAACAGAAGATAATTGAACAACTTCTCTGCCCTTGTTTAGAAAATTTCTCGTAAGTATATTAATAAGAAAGTTAATATTAAGCAATAGGTTGATTTTCTTAGCATTAATTTTAAGTAAAATTATTTTAATTAGTTTACGAAAAATTCTTACAAATATGACTATGTGCTAATTCTGTGTCAATGATTCAACTGTTTTAAAATTAAAAGTGTGTGCAATAGTAAAAATGCATAAATTTTTCTTTACTTGCAATTTTGTTTGTTTTTTTATTTTAAAGAAATGCTTAAATTTAAGTTTGCTTCTTTACTAGCACTTCTTGTTTGCAAATACTGTTTTTCTGAATATTTAATATTAAAATTGTTTGCTTTAAAGTTACTGAAAAATTCTTTAATGTAGGTAAAATTGCTTGAATTTATTTAAGCCGAGGTTTTGTTTATATTTTGAAAAGGAGTTTACATATTTCTGAATCATTGCTGGAAAAGAGACTTTATTAATATTATATCTACGAATGAAATTCTTTGAAATTATTTAATCATATTTTCAATTTTTTGAAGATATAATTCATAATTATATGTTTATTAATATATTTTATTCATGAAAATAAAATACCAAATAAGTAATAAATTTATGCTAATGGTTACAAAACTAAGAGAAATTAAATAAAAATCAGTCTGGAAAAAGCTAAAAAATTTTGTTCAGGCTATTTGATATGGCTTCTTTATTTTTATTTATGTATTTATTTAATCATATAATTAATTTTTATTTTTCAGGGAGGACTTGGAGGGTGTAGATGATCGCAGTGTTGCTAAAACTTATGCATTAGCTACTATTCTAAAGCAGTTTGGAGTTAAAAACCAACAATATGCAAGTATTATTGAAAAATGTCCAACATTTGTAGGGAAAGAACAGTCTTTTATTACATCTCTTTTGAAAAGAAACAAAAAGGTAACTTTAACATACTTGTAATGTGTTAATTATCTACACTTTGTTGTTGTTTAGTCTAACATTTGCTAATCCTCATTTGTTTAATTCTCCAAGACTACTTAGCAGAAAATATTTAATCTTGGGGATCACCACCAAATTTGTTTTGAGGGTGAAAGTTCACCAATTGATTTTAGTGTTTTTTTTTTTTTTTTTAATGTATCCCTTCAAAGCAAAATTGAAGTGTTTCAGCAATTTTTGAAAATTGTTCCAGTTAAATAGTTATTTGATGTAGCAAGCAAGTTTACAAAAGAAAACGCTATATTTTTTATGAAATTTCTATATTAATATAGTAATTAACCAAATTTGAGAAAAGTCTAACGATGATTATAATCAATTAAAATAATAATAAAATTAATATTCAATCAGCAGGTTTTCATAACTTCAAGTCAGTGGGAAAGCCGTGAAATCATGAAATTTCACTAAGATCAAAGCAAAAAATACTTGTTCCTCAATAGTGCTTTTGTGAACGTAATCATTTCTTTAACCTACCATCAGTGACTTGCAAACCGCTACTTAGTGACTGCTGACTCAGCCCATAAAATTTTTGTGATCTTAAATGAAAGAAAGAAAAATTTTGTAGCAATTTTTTATTTTTACTACAAATGTAGAAAATGTAGCAAAAAATTTTAAGATAAAAGTTAGTATTTCTTCTGGCTTTGAACTAAAAGTTTAATTAACTAAAAAAGATTTTGTATCATTTTAATGTAAGTTGGTTTGGAAAGATGATTGCAAACCTGTCATTGTGTGATTTCCCCCCCCCCCAAATTGTTAGATCTTTTGGTATAGTTTGCATTTAATGCATAAATGGATTATTATTTATTTATTTATTTTTTTGCAGGTGATTCTTATGCAAGGTCATCATTTTGTTCCTGAACATTATTACTGTGTGACATATTGCAATCATTGCCAGCTCATAATATGGGGCGTTGGTCATCAAGGTTATCAGTGTCAAAGTATGTTTTCTTTGAAGAATTTTTATGTTTGTTTAGTACAATGAAGTTTAAGCTTACTAAAAGTTTTTTATATCTTTGAGTGAAGCACAAGCAGTATTGTTTAGTTTCAACAAATTTATGACTTAAAAATTATAAAAATCCATATCTATATGCCACTGTTGGTGGTACCTAAAAGTACATAGTTTGTAGCCAATTATTGTATTTTTAAATTTATTTAAATGAAGTTTGCGTGAAAATGTATTGAGAGGAAAAAGAGGGTCAATGCTTAAACTTAAATGAGTTTTTCAAGGTTAACTTTCTGACAGTCTTGTACTATAAGACTGCCAATTTGCAGTTTAATTAATCATAATTTTTCAGTTATAAGTTCTACATTTCCTTACAAAATTAGTTCTACAAACGTGCATGCTTGACATTTTGCAGCTTTTCTTATTCATAGTTGTATCCAAATGTTTAGAATTTTGGATATTTCTCACATCTTTTGTAGATGTAAAGTTTGTTTTACTTCTAATTTTAATGTCATTCTAACCCAATCAATGTCAAGTTTATTATTATTTTTTTGAGTAGTGCTGGTACCAAACACTCTTTTTTCTGAAAATAATTATTGTTATTAAAATAAAAATCATTTACTATTAAGTTGATGCTTGCAAAAATTAAACAAATATCTTGTGGGGAATATTTTTGTCAGAATATTCACTATTATTTGATCTTTATTTTTTTATCTTTTATATAAGTCTATTTCTGAAAAGATGAATTCTCATTATCTGTTTAATTAGGGCTTTTGATAATTTTTGTTTTACTTCCATCTAGATTGTGAAATGAATATTCATAAATCTTGCATTAAAGTAGTTGAAGAGTACTGCATTGGTGCTCTAAGGAATAAAAAAGAAAGAACCAAAGAACGAACTCGAAAAGATCGAAAATCTGGAATCGTGGAAAATATAATAGCTAAAACAAGGAAACCCAGTCAACCAGTTCCTGCTGCCAGTGAGTATATTTAAAGATTTTATAATGTGTAACAATGGCGATAATCACATCAATTCTATATAGTATAAATAATTATTAGAAGCAATGCAGTTTCTATTTTTTTTAAAAAATGAGTTTGTTTAAAGAGACCAAACGTAGCTTTTGTCATTAATGCACATAGCATAGATGAAAAATACTATATTATAATGTTAATGTTTTGTTGAATATGCTTTTATAAATAACTTTTATTTAAAACTAAAAAAACACACTTGATAACATTTTTAAATAATCGTTAAATTAATTGCATAATAGAATTGTAAAATAGAATGATCCACTCAATATTGAATATATTTAAAATTGTGAATAAATTGTTTTTATGGCAGCTAATGTTATCAAGAAAAGAGTTTTTTTTCTCAGAAACTAGTAATTTTATCATGATCATGTAAAGTCTGAAAATTATTTTGCATTTTGTTAATATATTTTTCTGTAAAACTTTCCACAATAAGATAAACAAATTTTTATTAGTGTGCATATCTTAATTAGGATTTTAAAGTGCTTAAAAAGAGCTTATTTTTGTTGAAAATTTTGGCTCTGAGACCTTTGTTCTAAATCCTTTATAAGTTGACCAATTAAATATTTTTTTAGAAACTTTTTTATACTATTATGCATCAGAATTTTACTGAATCGGATAAATAGTATTAAAAATTAAACCAACACCCTTTCGTAAGTTGACAACATGGATCAACTATTAAGAGATATAGTAGCAAATTGGTTTGTAAGCATAACAAAATTAAGTTAATATTATATTAAATTTTCTACCTGCATTATGTGTTCTGATATTTAAAAAAAATATTTATAATTATTATAACTAGTATGCATCATCAATTAGTAATATATCAAAAATTTATGAATGACATGATGTATATAGGAATAACATGATATATGTGGAAATTGAGGCAAATTTCATATGAATACAAAAGGGTTTAAGAGTTCAATGCTCTGAAAATTAATGTGAATTTTTTATTACTTAAAATAATCATTTGATCAGACATATAAGTTGTATATAATTAGAAAAAAGTAAAGGGGCATTCCACAGGTCTTATTACTTTAAAAAGTTGCGACAAAACAAAACAAGCATTACATTAGCATTTTAATACTTATTGTAACCGCCACAAGATATTTTTTTAAAGGAAGTGTGAGAATATTAAGCTATCAGATCTCTTAGTGTTATCTGAAAAAAGGAAACACTCACTAGCATTAATGCAAATTTACCAAAGACCTATGGGAAACTCCATAGATATTTATTGAATGTTTTTGACTTGTCATCATAAATCCAGTTTTGAAATACTTATGGTTTTAAATTATTTTATAGTTGAGAAGGCAAAAAGACTCAATGAGGAAATGAATGCAGAAAATGCATTAAATGCTAGTGATTCATTCACACTAAAAGATGGTAAGCATAAATATATATGTTTTGTTATATTATAAGAGGAAATCTTTATTTTTATAGTTATTATGTATGATCTCTTTGTGCAACATTTTATGCTGCATATATTTAGTTACAGTTTTCTTATTACTAAAGACTAAATAAGTTTTATTTTTTTATTAAGTGGCATTTACTTTTGTAGTTAATTTTATGAAATCTTTGTTCAGCAATGTGCAATTTAAATAATGAATATCAAATATTCATTTAAAATTGTAAACCATCATTTTGATTGCCATTTTACACAAATGCTAAATAAGCTTGTAAAAAAAAAAATGATAATATAATAACTAAATAAAATTAGAATTTAAAAAGCATGTTTAAAAATGAAGTTGCAATGATAGGAGAGCAAAAATATTAGGTTTAAATTTTATCCCATTAGAATCAAAAAACTGTGGACCCATATTTGTGTTAACACATTAGCAAATTTTTCAATCTTTTATTTGAATAATTTTTAATTTTGATGCCCCAATTTATCATCAAAAAACAAAAGTGATTGATGAGCTATTCAGGTATTTGGTGCACAAGGGAAGTAGGGACAGTGTCCATTAGTTTTTCTTTATAAATTAAACTTTTTAATTATATTAAACTTCAAAAAATGAAAAGCTTTTTCTAATATTTTCTGAAAAGGCTATGGCATGTTGTTGAATACTTTGTGCTTTTTGTTTTCTTCTCCGGAACAAATAATTAATAAAACATATAAATCATGAGAATTCGGAAAATTAAAGATTTAATTAATACTTATTTTGTTAATTTTTAATATTAAGAGACCACAGAAATCAACTTTGATTCCGATTGAACCCAAAAGTTCATTTTATTGATCTAAAAATGTATAAGTTTAATGTTCATAGTTTAGACTTACCCTATTCAACTATATGCCTGGAACTCCTAATCACATTAATAAAAATGATATATTTTTGTAAAAGTTTGAGCAAACTTTAAAAATTATCTTTTAATTTTTTTTATATATATATTGTTTTACAATATATATAGACACGAACTACTTTCAAGACACTAGTTTTTTTGTGGGTAAATATTGGTTTTTTTGTGGGTAGCTGGGAACTTAGTGATCTTTTCTCCTATTTTGTATGTTTTCTACTTTTAGCATATATTTAAATCTACATTGCCGCTTAGTTCCGTTTGATTTCAATAGTTTGATTAACATTATGTTTAAGTTTTGCATGGCATTGGAAACAAAGTTCATCAATATGCATCTTGATGCATATTTTACATATGGGATTTTAGATTTACTTCTCAACAATTTTATCTGGTGAAAAGATACTCCTTGTAAATTTATTATTAAGTAGAAAGGAAAGAGCATAAATAAGAAAAGGGCATTGTAAGGACACAACAGGATGGAAGGAAACACCATCACAAAGAGCTCAGTATTTTAATTATACGTTCACACATCCATTTAACAATAAAGAGTAACAGCATAGCATTGACTAAAATAGAAAGTAATTTAAAGTTTTACCCATTAAACTGATTGGGGTGAAACGGGAACCAGGATGGTTCGGGTAGCTCATCTTGTGTCATCTCTCTTAGGGGGAAAAAAGACGAAGACTATTGTTATTGTTTTTATGGATAGAGAGGTAGCACCATATGTTGCTAGGAATTAACTATCCATTACAACATCTAATTAAACGCTAAATAGTTAAAAAATAGGTTTTTCTTTAATATCTAATCAACAGTCAATTTAATATCAATTTGAGTATTTACATACTTTGTGTAATTTATCTGTTAGTTATAATATAATCTGTGTTGTAAAATAGTGATAATTATCCCCATTTTGAAACAAAGTCTGTTTTGAAATTCATTCATCTATTTTATATTTCTCTCAAAAATTTGTAGCAGAATGAAATTACTCTCTAAAATTTTTTTTTTTTTTTTGGGGGGGGGGGGGGTTAACACTGAGACTAAGTGTTAAAGGTGAAATGTAGCCTTTGATCTGATGAAAATAACTTAAACAAATATTTCATAAACTGCTATTTAAATCATTATTTAAAAATTTTAATTAGTAAAAAATATTATGTTAATTGAAATTTTTTTACTAATTAATTATGAGTTAATTAATAATTCAATTAATGACAATGATTATTAAAAATAACAATGTTTGTTAAAAAGCTAATGCAAATAGGCCATTAATACTTCACTTGAATTTGGTGAAAATTTTAATGAAGTATAAGTTGGAATCAAACTCTGTCTAAAATCAAGTTAGATATTTAAACTATCAAATTAATTGCTCTGATAGTTAAATTGTTTCTTGCTGTTATAATCAATCCAATCCACTGACATTTTAAGTACACAATTATTAAAAAATGCTTTATTGGAGATTAAATGTATGCTGAATTTAATATTTAATCGAAACTCTCTATTTGCAATTATTTTAAATACTTCAAAAATATTTTCTATTTTTCCATTTATTCTTTACTAAATAAACTATTCCAAATATTTGCTTTTTGCCTCTACTTCTGATCAATTTCCCTCAGTAAATGTAAACGTTTATTATTGGCTTACTTGTATGTGTTTTGATTGGTCAATTTTTATGCCACGCCCTCGTAGTTTATAGTGTAGGAGTTTTATTTCATTTTTTAGAATGCTCTATAGTAATGCAACATTGATGTTCTTGAAATATAATGAGAGTAGTTTGATAGAACTTAACTAGTATTTTTCTATAGGGGATTTTAAGTGTTTTATACTCGGTATAACAAATTAAACATAAAAAAATCCCAATTGTTTGTAAACAAATACAATATTTAAATTTATTTTTGATTTTTTTTTAGAAGCCTGAAAAATTATAATTTTAATCCTTTTAACAGGTTTGTGTGTTGAATATTGATTATAGTATAATTTTTTCTGTTATGGTTGGTTTAAAAATTTTAACATTAAAAAATTAAACAAACATATGATTATAAGAACATCAACAAAAATTTACGTCAAAATCTTGGTTTTTGATAGAATATTTAATGACATATTTCTTTTTATTTATTTAGGAAGCAGAGGATTTGATCATTTGAAAGAACCATCAGATATAGTTTTTCAAAATATGTTGAATTTGTCGGAATCAGTTGATAAACCTCATCATGGGTAAGTTGTTTACCCTTCCTACTTAATAAGTTCATTTTTGGTGTAACTTGTAGCAATCCTAGATATTTTTTCTAGAACATACATAAAAAAATTATGTTCCCAAATTATTGAAACGTTACGTAATCAAAAGTAAATCGGAAATTCAAGAGAGGAGACAAAAATTACTAAAAAAAAAGATTTTTCGAAGTTCAAATCCATTTATTATAATTTTTGTACTGTTGTTTAGTTAATCAGTTTTAAGGTGTTAATTGTTTTTGTCATATTCTAATAAGTGAGAAAAATTTACCTTTTGAAAAAGTAAAATAAAGTTAATGTATGCATTTTATATTTTGTTAAACATTTTTTTTAAATCTCTTACTTTTTGAAAAATTGTTTAATATAAATTTTTTTAAAATTCTTTTTAACCTCTTCTTTAACTTTTTATTTAAATTTTTTATTTATTTACTACTATCATCCTTAATAGTGAACATTAAATTTAAACTTTTATAATATAATTTTTTGCCAATTTTTTATTATAGTCATCATTTAGTTTTAAAAAATCATCAAAACCTAATATAAAACAGTGAAACAATTGAAACTAAAACATAGGCTAAAATACTGATTAAAGAAATTAAATATTGGCTGAATGCTGTTTAGTTTTGGTTCATGTTTATTATTAAAATATTGAACCCTAAGTTTATTTTCATTAAATAATTATAATTAATTTAAATTTTTCTTACATTTAATTATTGTTCAAATAAATTGACCTAATTATTTGGTTAACTGTATGTTGATTATTATGAAATAATTAAATAAATTTATTACTTTCTCTTTAGAAGTTGCAAAAAAGTTGTAACCAGATTGGCAGTGATAACTAATATTTTGATAAATATATTTAACAAATTTGAAAATGACTTAACATTTAAAAATATAATTATTTTTTATGGTAGCATGTTAAATTTTTTCATTTAAATATTTTATTGTATGTTTAAATGATAATATTTAAAATACTCTTTTACATCTTAAATAAGCTAAATTTAAATTAAATTTGTTAATGATTCATTAGTGTCAAAACAAATAACTAGCAATATCATTTTCAAAATTTCGATTATTTTATGATAAATGTAACTTTATTGATGCTTTAAGAAAATTTCATTTACTGCTGAATAATAAATATGATAAATAGGGGTTTATAACTTTTTGAAGTCCTCATATAACACATTTGGTATATTTTGGTATTAATATATTTGCTTTGTATATTAGTTGGTTGGTTTATTTTGAAGTGTTGGTATCATTTCAGAGTGTTAATCTGAAACCATGAAAATAATTTTAGATAATTTAGAGCCAAATCCAAAAGCAATTAACAAATTTTTGAATAACTTCACATTCTTGATTTTTTACATTTTTTAAAAATAGATTGGTCTCTACAAACTATCATTCCATTTGCGTAAGCAATTTTATATACTTATTCACTTTCACATTGTCATTCTTTAAAATCAGTTTTCATTATATAGAAGTTTATAAATATTTATTAGTTATTTTTTGGTTATAAGCAAAACTAATCTGTACCTAAATGTGATCACAAAAAATACCTTTGCTGAGTTTCTTGTCTTTTCAATAGCTATTCCAAAGAAGCATTTTTAAGGAATTTTTTTTCTTTTTTTTAGAATTATAGCTTAAAAAATAATATAGGATCTACCAATAGCTAACTTTTCAAATATAATTACCTAGGCATTTCACACATTAGAAAAGTTATTCTTACGTTACTACAAATATACCCTGTTATATTATTATTTGTTTACTATTTTTGTTTTAGAGAGATGATAAAGTGTATAATGTAAAAACAAAACTGTTAACAGGGTATCTGATCACCTAGAAAGTCAAGAATTTTGCCCTTGACTGGAATTTGTCATGGGAAAACATGATTTTCAGTAAAAAATGCTTTAAAATAATGGCAGCTTTCAATTTATTATTCAATTCAATTTATAACACTATCTGATATTGTTTTTTAAATCAATTCAGTCTAATTACTTATTAAATATAATTTAAACTTATTTTGCTGTTTTTATTTTACTTGTTCAAAGTGAAAGCCATTAACATTTTTTTTTTCTTTTTTCATTAGTGCAATTTTAATTGATATAGCACGGAAGTTATTAGTTTCTTTCTGTATTTAGGTTTCATTTACAATCAATATTATCAATTGTGAAGTGCTATTTAATCTTAATGTTGTTTAAAATAAGTTACAATCAATTTACATAGTTATCAATTGTTGATATTCCGATCTGTTAGTCGCAGGGGAACACTATTTTGTTTGCTTCTTAATTAATTTCATTTTAATTAGTTATTTATCATAATTTAACATTATTTTGGATTTTTTAAATTTTTTAAAAAAAATATTACCTATTTAAAGTAAAAGCCATTAACGTGTCTTCTTTATTGCAATTTCAATTAATTCAGTGTGGGAGCTAGTTTCACACTGTTGTTGCGTTTGTGTTGATATTATTGTGAAATAATGTACTATGTATTAAATCATGTAAATCATAGGAAATCATGGATTTACCCTATATTAATATAAATTCCTGTATAAAAAAGTGCAAGAACTAGTGCATTTTAGCTCTATTGCATCTTTTTAAAGTAATCGCACTTCTGATAATGTCCTGTAGAGGAGTTAGTCATTTCTGGGCTCAAAGTCAGATTGATACATAAACACATACAGGCTGCCAACTACTAAATTTTTTGCAAAATATTTTTGCGGTTAACAGTTAATAACTAAAGCTTTTGTAATTTTTATTAATTTTAACCAACATTTTAAAAGCCTCATCACGATCACAAGAGAACTAGAATAAAGTGGTGTCTCACATAAACTTTAGAATTATTTACATGTAGTGGTGTGGAAAATAACTTTAAATCAAATTTACTAAAGAAAGAATTGTACGTCAAAACATAAACTTAGGATTGAGATAATTGCGTGTTGTCATCCCTGGTCACAATTGTAGAAGAGTGTGTGAGTGGTGCTTTTGGCCTTAGGTTCAGACCTAGAGGATCAAACCAAGAACTTCTGGATCTGTTGCAAAATTCTACAGATTCAAGTCACCATTGTGGAAGAGTGTGTGGGTGTTGCTTTTGGCCTTAGGTTCAAACCTATAGGACCAAACCAAGAACTTCTGGATCTCTAGCAAAATTCTAAAGATCCTAGTCACCATTGTAGAAGAGTGTGTGGGTGTTGCTTTTGGCCTTAGGTTCAAACCTAGAGGATCAAACCAAGAACTTCTGGATCGGTAGCAAAATTCTACAGATCCAAGTCACCATTGTAGTAGATTGTGTGAGTGGTGCTTTTGGCCTTAGGCTCAAACCAAGAACTTCTGGATCTGTAGCGTAACCACTATAGAAAAAAGTACACACTCTGTGATGTTGTGTAAGGGGACCAGATTGACTTGGCCTTTCAATTATATCAAATGAGTATAAAACATCGTGTAGCATAACCAACAAGAGGAAGCATTTAAGAAAACCAAAATTCATTTAACATTTAAAGAAATTATTTAAATTCAAAAGCAAAATTTAAAACAGATATTTTTTTTAAAAAAAGTTCAGGAAGCCATCAAATATCCACATCTTTCGGTTTCTCGCTACCAAACTGTTCAGTGATCTCTTTCTCCTCTAATTGTTCTTCTAACGAGTATTCCAACAGCTCTTATTTTTGAGGAAGCTGGCAGGGATGCACCAATCTTGACCAAACAGTTCAAATATCCAAGGCGTTAGTGTTTTTGGTAACTGCCAAAACTGTTTATTTTTCTGACTCATTTAAATTTTTTTTTTTTTAAACAAACAAATATAACTTTATTGGGAACAAAAACACATAAATACAAAGAATATATATTCGTCGTCAAGAGGAAAATTCTGTCCAGGCGACAAAGAAAAGTAATATAATAAATTTAAAATAGAAATTAAAAAAAAAAAGGGGGGGGGGTATTACAATTATAAATTATTTTGCTCATCATAAGACGTCATATAATGTTGAACACTGTAATAATAGAAAACAAAAAAAAATGCATGAAACTATATAAAAAAAATAACAAAATAACATAACAAAGGCAACATAAGAAATTCATGTGGATTGGCACAAGACTGGTATAAAAAATCAAATGCTTCCTTTAAAGTGAAAAATAGAGATCTAAATCGTCAATGTTCATCACAAATTGAAATAAAGCACGCTTAAAAGAAGAATATATTTGGATGTTTTGCAACTGAAATGGTAATTTATTATATAATTTAGGTGCTAAGTAAAAAAACTGTCTTCGTGAAATTTCTTTTGTAAAGTGGGGAATCTCATATATTTCAGTTGGTCTTCTTTCAGACACATTAGTTTTTAATTTGCATATTAATTTATTGTTGTGTAAATAGAGTAAAATACGAAAAAATACATTATGGCGAAATGGTAATAGGTTAATTCTTGTATATATATTGGTAGTAGTTATACTTGAATTATTTATATTTAGAGAATTAATAATCTTGAAGCATTTATTCTGAATTTATATTAAAGGAAGTAAATTAGTTTTATATTCACCGCCATATATTATTGCACCATAATTAATTAAAGAATAAAACCAAGAGTAATAGAGTGCTTTCACAAAATTAAAATTAATTTTATTCTTAAGGTGATAAAATTTAACAAAAACAAAACGCAATTTTTTAACTAAATTGTTAATATGTGTTTTCCATTTCAAATTAGAATCGATATGCAGTCCTAAATATTTGATATTATTTACAGATTGTAGAATATAGCATTGACAATTTTCATTAGTACTTTTGCAGGAGAGCGAGTGAAATTTTAAATTTAAGTTAAATTCTGATTTTCTTAAACTGAAATAAATATATTTAGTTTTATTTAGATTTAAATTTAAGTCATTTATTGTAAACCATTTTGAAATTACGCATAAATCAGATTCAATTTGAAAAATTAATTGATTTAAATCAGTGCAATAATACAAAATTAAGATTATTTAATAGTGAATTTACTTCCAATGACTATCTCCCCTCGGGGAGACAGGCAGAGTCATGCCAATTCGCATGAGATAGTTCAAATGCTTAGTTGCAACCCTAACCAAAACAAGTCGGTAAACTTTATATAATAGCTGAAACAGTCAATTATAAACAATAAAATATTTGCTGATTGAAGTAAGTGGATAAATGGTAGTTTTAGATGAATAAGCCAAGAGAACAGAAAGGAGCTCTGAATTTTATTAGCAAAGAAAGAGGAAAATACCACTATCAGATATTATTTTTCAGAAAAGTGGTGCTTATTGTAAATTTAAAATTTGTGCCTTTTACACAATGCCTGCTTTTTTTTATGATTTCTCTTTTTTTGAACACATAATAACATTGAAAGAAATAGCCATGATTGAAAAATAATAATTCATTGGTGTTTTGACGAAATCAAAATCTAAAAATTTAACTAATTCAATTTATTAAAATTATCACATGTTGTTTAGTGACAAAATCACTATGTTATAATTGAAAACTAAGTGAACACACTTTCAAATGCTCTTGATCAAAGAATATAACTTAAAAGATGTTATTGAGAACTTTTCTTTTACAAAGTAATCTGCTTTTTTGTTCTTTATTTTTTTACGAACAAATTATTAATAAATACTTATTTATTAACTAGGCAATTTAATCAGTTATTTAATAAGTTATTTAATTTGAATGTGGTAATTAACGAAACAAAATAGAATTTTAATTCTTAAATTTTTATTTATTTTACTTAAACAAGTGGTGTACCAAATTTAAATGCTTGTTTGAATTTGAATGATCCAAGAAGTCATTCCTTGTTATTTTTTATAACTATAAATTCTTTTTAGTCAGTTGAATAATCATTTTACTACTTACATATTGAAAAAAAGTGTTTAATTGATTTTTTTTTTAGTTTCAATCAAAATAAATTCGAAATGAATATAACTCTTTCATTAATTAAACTAGGCTCTCTAGTGATCAGTATTGATCTGAGATTTAAATAAAAAATATATTTGGATAATAAGTGACTTTTAAATAAATAAAAGGTTTTGCAATGGCTTAAAGTTCTTGAAATATACCTTAATTGTGCAAGAAATTTATTTATTTTTAAACAAGTAGTATTGCAAGAATCTTAGTAGAGTAAAATAAACTTTAGTACTCTTAAAATTGTTTTGTCTTCTAATATGTTTTTTATTAACTCTAAAGGATAAAAACTGAGTTTTGCTTGCAATTTAATTTTACGTTGCAGTAGTTCAATGTATAACTCTTATAAATCAAAGATGTATTTCGGTAAAATGAGTACAACAGTAAAATAAGGAACTGATTGGTTACACGATTTTATCAAATGTACAAATGCATACTGGCAGGCATATGAGCAATAAGATGCTCAATCTATTTAATGGTCTGCATAGTAACATCTACTGTTAGTCATTGCAGTGACCGCAATTTTATTTTTAAGTGAATATATGTCTATAAAAAGTCATATGCTTTTTTTTTTTTGAATTCCTATTAAATAGTTTGCAGGAAATTTATTAAACCAATTCAGAGTTGCACCCTATGCTTTTTAAACTTTGGCTAGGATAAAATGAATTATTCTTTGGCTGAATAATCAATCAGTGGAATATCAAATACTTGTATCTTGAATAGCTAGTTGACTGAATAATGAGTATAAAATCAAAATCACCATTTAGTGCATCAAAAAAAAAAGAAAGGTTTTTACTCTATAGTCAGCTTAGAAATACTAATTTTAATGGACGCAATTTACTAAACAATGTGAGTAAATGATTAAAAAGAAAGGTGAGTAAATAAAATTAAATAAAATATATTTATTACCTTCACATATTTAAAAAATTGAATCCAGTTTCATTATCTTGCATAATTTAGTTAAACCTTTTTCTTAAACTTTTTCTTAAGAACTAAAAAAAAATTGTAAAAATATTTTATTGCTTTATTATTTTCAAATTTTAATTAAAAAGAAAAACAAGTGAGTCTGACCCATTTCATGTTTGTAACATTTTAATAGTAAGTATTTAAGTTAGTTACTCTGTAAGTAACAATTCATTTTTTTTTAATTGTGAAGAAAGTTTTAAAGGCTTATATTAACTAAAAATGAATAAAATAATGGATTATTATTTTTTTGCTTATATATTCAATAACTTTAACTTTCCTCGTTATATATACATTATTTAAAAAATTATGATCTTTTTTAGGCAAAAGAAAGTTATTTTTAATAAAATAAAAAAGCATTAGAAATTTAAAATTTGACATTTGCCAGAATTTTTTTGAACTTTTGACAAATAATATTAGTTTTTGAAAGTTTAACTATTGATTACTAGTTAAGTGGACTTATAAAGCAAAAAATTATGTAAAAAAAATGTACTGAGGTTAAATTGACTCCTTAAGCAATTTGAATGATTAAACCTTTGTTTTAACTGAAGTATATAGATTTTTCATACTGTAAGCTATCTGTATCCAGAATTTTGTAAAAATTGGTCAACAATCAAGACTTAAGTTTCCAATTTGGCTGTGAGCAATTACAAGTTAGGAACTCTTGATATCGATAATACTAATGGTTAAAGGCATTATTTTTCCAATCCCCCCCCCCCCAGATTTTTTCACTTAAAATATTTGTATTGCTATGTTTCTTTGTCTTTATTCTTAAAAAAAATATTACTGTTTCAAATATTACAACAAATATCTTTCTTACTGTGTATTTTGTTTTGAATACATTTAAGTTTTATGATTTTGGACATGTCAATATTTTTTCCTTAAAAATCAATAAATTTATGTGGTTGAAAAAAAATATACTAGCTAGTTTGATAGGAGAAATTTTTGTACGTCTATATAAAGGGACAACAGTTGTGAATTCACATTATTATGGAAGATTGTGTATTATCGGAAATAGCATTTTATCACAGGAAATTGGATTTCTCAGTCAATGTCTCTCTCTTTTTCTTTCTTTCTTTTTTTCCTTCTTTTTTTTTCTGTTCCAGACATTGCTATTTTTCTTATCCACTCTTTTTGACTCTAGTTTTCTTCATGTTCCTGCATTCAGTTTCAAAACAATTTGTTGATCTTGGTTATTGATTTTAGTGCATATATTTTATATATACAGGGTGTGATAAATTATTGTCTTCCATCTTTTAACCCAGACATTTTAAGTAAACATGGCTTTCATAATTGTCTCAAGGTACCCATTATGGTTCTCGCTTTCATTTCTTAGCTTTTTTTTTAAACCTTTTTTTTTAACCTTAAAAAAGAGAAGAAACTTCTAATAATTTCCATTCAAAACATTCTAATGATTTTTACATGCAATTGTGTTCATGTGTGGTGATCAAAATGTTCCACAATATTGAGTTAAAAGGAGAAAAAAAATGTCTAATTCATCTAAATCATTAGGTTATTGTGCGATGTTGTTTAATTAAAATAATGGGTGTTCAAATAAAAAAAAAAAATTTTTTTTTTGGAGTAATAAAATTAATATGAAATAAAATTGTGGGATATTATTCAATATTATGCTATCACATTTTTTATGCACGTTAAAATTGTCAATGACGTGTTTTCTTCATGCTAAAGTTTTGAATACTATTAGCAGTACTAATACTATTGATTACTATCATATAATATTTTTGGAAATGTAGTAAAAATTTATAAATAATTAAAAAAATAGGTTTTGAATAAATATCGCTTAATATTTTGCAAGCAAATTTACTTCATAGTTTTTCATTAAAAAAAAAAAAAAAAAAAAAAAAGAACGAAAAATCATGATGACGTTCATATTTTATTTTCTGATTTCGAAATTCAAGAAGGCATATCCACAATGACGCTAAATTGACATATAACCTTAAAAGTAGTAATGTAGTTAAAATAATCAGGTTTCAAAGGGAATCGGTCACTAATTTATTTTTGTAAAATTACCGCCAATTTATCTAAGGTTATAGTGTTCACTTGGCTGGGATTAAGGAAGGATGAATTGTTTTAATTTTAGAAATTTATTTAGCATGTTTTTTTTTTTTAATTTTTTTAAATTCTTATATTAATGTAAGAATTTACATTAAATTTTTATTTACATATAAGACTTAAAACAATTTAATTTCACTTAAACTTAAAATGGAGCTTAATACAGTTTAATTTTACCGAGTCTTAAATTTAATTTTACTTAAGTATAAAATGAAACTTAAGACAATTTTATTAACACATAAAATTGAATCTACACAGTTTAATTTGAATTAGACTTGAACAGTTTTACGATTTTTATAACTTTAGAAAATTGAGACATAAACACAATGCTGGTAGTTTTTTAATTATGCTTGTTTATACTTGAACTGTCAGAAATGATTGGAATGAAATTTAACTTACCCAAGTGAGACACTGAAGTTTAGGCTTCTAAGATTTTTTTTTGTTTGAAAGTTTAAATTTATACGGATTCATAAATTTTTTTTTTCTTCAATTAACATCGGTTTATTGAAGAAAAAATATATTATAGGTACGTTTTGATTTTGTTTTTCTAAAAAACATTCAATTGAAATAAAAAGTACTGATGAATTAAAAGATTTTATATTATTACAATGGGACACAGGGAGGATTACTGAAAAAGTTGCAAAAGTTCAAACTATTAGGATACGTAAAATAAAATTTAAGAAAAAAACTTCTAATTTTTTTTTTAATAGTTTATACTTTTTAACCTTTTCAAAGTGGAATTGATTTTGCATAATGATTAAATAATGCGAGTATATCCCAGGCTGAAGTGCGCACTTGATATTGTTTAATTATTTTTTTATAAATATTTCTGTTCTCGACATATCTTATTAATTACCCCTAATGCATAAACAGTTTACTTCCCTTTTTCTATTAATGCTTTATTTATTTTTATTTGATCTATATATAATTTTTTGTTTACAAATTTTTGATAGGATATTATTACTTAGTGTTTAATATACACTTTTATTTTATATCCAAAGAAAAATATTATTTATATCAGTTAGAATTTAAAGTATGATAATTAGTTTTCATAAAAATTTGTTTAAATTTTTATATAATAATTAGTTTCGTTTTTTCTAAATTAAATATGCTAAAATCGGGGAGATTTCCTTATCTGATTTTTGGTAGAATAATCGTCAAGTTTTGGCAACTTCTGAGCAGTATCCGCTAGAAACTGAAAAATTTTTTTTTGATAATTTAAATTAAATTAATTTAATTTGTTGGTTTAAAATCTATTTGGCACCTTGGCGATTGTAGTTTGCGCGACAGATCACGGTACGGAAATATCCCCCTAAAAACTTAAAATCTGCATTACGAATGCTTACTATTTTTTAAATTTGTCACGATTTCTAACGCATTTTATTTGTAAATTTTGATTTTATTATCAAATCAATCAAATTAGCAAAATTAATCAAATTAGCTACAAATTAATTTTTCTGATTAAACACTTAATTTTTTTTTTTTTAATAAATAGAATTTTTTTAAAAATTATTCGGCAAAAAACTTTAAATATTTACACTTGTCCACAATTTAAATTATTTTATTTAAAAAATGTGATTTTTTTTCCACAAATTTTTAAGCCAAAAGCATTTAAATTTTTATTTTTTTATGTTTACGTTACATGTTATTTACAAATTTTATTATTTCACAAAGAATTAAAATTTTCCACAAATGATTTATTTTAACCGATCCGCAACTTTTGCTATTCTTTTTAATGAAAATAATAAATATTTCTCCTAATTATTCAATTAAAAGCACAAAATATTTACACCTATCCACTACCTTATCGAATCAATTCTTCTTTGCTCCTCCTCTGCATTGCACGCGATCTTTTTTGTCCATGCAGGCTTAATTAATATTCAATATCCATCCCACCCTTTTCGGCGTTTCTGAAGTCTACACTCTCTTCCCCCCCCTGTCTACAGTCACAACATCCATCCTTCTGACCGCCGCCCTCTTCTTCGCCCTTGCATCCTCCACCCTCACAGCATTGACTGAAGAGAACGTGTTTTATGCGGTAGAGCTTATACATCCGACTTTCGAATTTCCTGTCTCCTCTACTTTTTTGAAAACAAAAAGAAATATTGCAGTGCGCGTTCCTTATGCGAATGTCTGCCGTGCAAAATTGTTCGCTGAATGCTAGTGGATGTTTATTAAATTTAAATGAATATTCGCGGCTGTTCTGATTCCTAGTGGATTCTAAAAAAGATGCCTTGTGTTGTTCAGTTATGGGATTATCACTCTAATCATGTTTCCTCGTTTCAGCAGCAACAAGAAGAGTGCTTCGTCAATAGGTCGATCAGAGAGCTTCCGCCAAACGGTAAGTTAATTTTTGTTTTGTTAAAAAAATAGATTTTTTTCAAAATTTTATTTTTTTATTTATATTTTTTAGGTTTTTTTCCCCAAATTAATGGATATTCTAAAATAGGTGATTAGGTTGTGAGTTTTTATACGAAAAAAAAAGAAAGAAATTGGTAGTTAGCTTTTTATTAATTATTTTTTTAAGTGTCATTAAACTTATCTAAAGGATTAAAAATAGTTCTGTCAAGTTTTAATATTGCCCCCTCCCCCCGCTATAAATATCAACATTTAAGATATTTTTAAAAGTTGAAAAATAATGTAGTAATGGTTAAAAATAATGCTTTAAATTAACGAAATGCTATTGTTTATTTATTATCGAAACCAGTATTTTGTTTCACCGTATAAATATATATATATTAATTCTATATTAAATCTATTATTTATATATTAATCTGAGTTCTTTTATTGCTCAGTATAGTATTGAAAGTGAGAAGAGCAATATCTGCGCATTGTTTATATGCACTTCAAGGTTTGATTTCTTTTTTCTTAATTTTTTTTTTTAGATTAATGACTTTCAAAATAAATTGTTTCCCGCCATTAAACAAATAATGTCAATCAATTTTTTTAAAAATCAAAATGCTCTTAGTTCACAATTTGTTTCTAGACAGGTTCTTTGGGATGACCATTAATTCATGTCAAAATTATTGCTCTAATCTATTCGTCAAACGATCATTTTGATCTTCAATCGATTTTGAAATGTTTTTATCCAGGAAATTAACCGATCTTTTTTACTTCTCCCTTTTTTTTGGATCAATTTTTATATTGTGTAATAAATGTGTTAGTTAGAAATATTGATTTAAAAGAGGGTAAATGTATAGAAAAGTTGTGAACTAAATATCAGTACATTTGATTAAGATTAATAAGTAAAGAAGTGTATTCGATTGATATAAATCAGACGAATTTTTAGTGCATCGAATATTTATTTAACATGGAATATTTGAAATTTTGAGTTTGGAGAAAACAGAACTTTCATACAAACATCGTCATCATATATGCCAGTTAAAATTCGTCGTCTTCTGTAAATGTTAAAATTCTATGAACTGTTCTAAAAAGCATCCTATTAGAAAGAGATATAAATTGCTACTTGGTAAAGCGCTATAAAACTAATTTTTTTAATAATTCAATTAAAAAAATGATATAACTTCAACTTCCAATAATACAACTTCCTTTGTAGTAACAGTTTTCTTTAATTTATAATATTTAACACGGTGAAAGAGATTTTGAAAATAAAAATTTCACCCTCA
Source organism: Parasteatoda tepidariorum (assembly GCF_982258835.1). Lineage (NCBI taxonomy): Eukaryota > Metazoa > Arthropoda > Arachnida > Araneae > Theridiidae > Parasteatoda > Parasteatoda tepidariorum. The sequence goes on from NC_141760.1 coordinate 107,340,029, forward strand.
ATTAAAAATAACTCGATTCATATACACGCGTCATGCATTAAAAAATCCAAAGAGGGAAAATCGTTTAAGCGTTATTGTAAGGTAGATAATCAATTTTTAGAATGAAAAATAGAGTTATTGCAAAAAAAACAAGGTTTCCATAACAACTGGTCTTCACGCTTCACGTGCTGCTCGTAGTGCTGTAAATCATGATACTGTAAAAAAAATAAATAAATGAAAAGCATGCTAAATGTGCCGTGATAACTTGACATTTTTTGCATTGCAATCATCTTAACAAAGCACTGCTAATTCACTTCATAATTTATTCAAATTGTTTATCCTAGTGAATTTTTTTTTAGAAATAAGAAAAGCTTTTCTCGCTTAAATTTACTATTAAACAAGGAAAAATGTTTTCTTAATGTTTTTCTTAGTGAACGAATTAGAATTTTCTTTGTGCGTATGATAGGCCGTCAATTATTAAAGGTGACAATTTTTTTGTTACTTTTCGCACCTTACCTTTATATTTTCTCTACAAAATATGTAGTGTGTGATAGAATTTTCTCCACCAATCGATTTTTTAATGTGTAGTTTCGAAATCTTTATTGTTGAAATCGTTAGTCAATTATGATTTATTTTTTCTTCTGGAGAGATTTTCTTTCGATATGATGTTTTGCATTGACATGTTATTGTCTTTTCAAACTTTAGTTTTTAAAAAGTTTTTTTTTTGACAATAATTAATTTTGTTTTTAAAATTACGTAAAATTTCAAAGCTATTTTTAATGCTATCCTGTTGAAAATGTTTAAATAATTTTAGCAGCGCTATGAAATCAGGGCTGATTGTGCTCCGGAAAAAATCCGGATTTCTGGATTTTTGTTAACCGTGATCCGGAAGTTTCCGGAGGTCGAAGGTTCATATGTTTAAAAAAACCGGTGATCACAAAACATTTCGGAAATCAAATTTTCAAAGGTGGAACTTAAAAACGCAGTTTATTTTATTTGTTTATAAGAGAGCTGCTTTATAAGCTTATATTCAAGATTAATATTCATTTTTTATCAGTAAATAGTTATTATAATCATAAACTCAAGAAAGAAAGACATATTTGTAAATTTCAATTGCTTCTCCAGGTCATCATAGGTATGTGTAAAATTTTAAACATATTTTAAGTAAACTAGGAAATATTGAGAACAAGGAAAAAACCTTGTTTAAATTTTTTTTTTAATTTTTCGGTTTAAACTTTTTTATTTATTTATTATTTTTTTTTACTCAAGAAATTTTCCGGAATTTCGACTGGGGCTCACAATCACCCCTGCTGAAATTAAAGCATTATTTTTCGTTTATTAAAACAAATGTTAAAAAAAAATCATAATTCCTATTCATGTTTTTACCACCAAAAACTATTAGCATTTAATAAAATTATATTACGTTGAAATTAAGTTCAATTAGAATAAATTTGCATTATTACAGCTGGCTTACTTAATGCTCTTCTAACTTTGTGCAGGTATTCATTCGTAACTGCTCTTTTTATGTTTGGAAGTTGTTTTCAATTAAACAAGCGTATCAATGAATTATAGTTTATGTAATTATTAAAAGTGCGTGAATCATCGTACCTTTATTGTCATGGTTAAAACTATTTGTGTTTAATGTTTTCTAACGGCAATATTTATCCGTTCAGCGTAGCTGAGAAGTTGTTAATCTTTTGGAGTGACAGTTTAATTGCTTTGGAATAGTATGGGGCGATAATTCTTTAGCTTAATTAACCCCTTTCTTAATTAATTTTCTTGAAAGGAAGGTTATAAAACTTTCGTAAATTACGTAAATAATCCATTTTTCTTCTTTTTTTTTGTTACTTTTTTTCTTAATATTTCCTTATTTTCTAATATTTTTTTTTTCTGATTTAAAAATGGTTTTTAATATTTAGTCATTATTTCGCAATTTTGGTAATTGACTTTTTTTCCCTCATGTTGTCAAATTAAGTTATATTCAATTTGTTACATTGTTCCAAACAAAGTAATAACATTCAATATATTAACTAGGTGATTAGACGAACCCATTAATGTAAATTGAAACAATTGTTCCAATTCATATTAATTTGTTTGTCAAATCACCTATTACTTCGTTTGGGACAATGTAACTAATTGAATATCAATTAAATATTTTATTTTGTGTTTTATTACCGCAAATAAAAGTGCTGCCCAAAATTAGCTCAATTAGTACAAAAAAAAAAAAAACAGCTTTTTGACAGTGGAAAAACATTGCTAAAAATTGACGTTTTTGATTAACTCTTAGTTAATACTAGTTTTTGATTAACTGTAATAATTTGATAACTTTATATTAGTTTAATTAATTATAAGTTGATTAACGATTAGTGGCGTCTATCAGAGGCGGCATAAAAAAAATGAGACAATAATGCTGTTTTTTTTCCCGTCTTTCTTTTGGGTCAAACAACTCTTTCAAGCACTTGTGGTGAGATCAGAGGTCAGAATAACTCTCGCGAAATCGAGCAGATTAATTGTAATGGATTTTGTTCGTTGTGAATCTAAACATAGTGGGTTTCTGTAACAGTAACACACTTATCGCTGAAGTGGGGGGGGGTGTAGTTTCTTCTATTTCATTCGTTGACTGTTAGTGTTTTTTCGTTTGGATTTAGCTGTTATAATACTGTTAAAAATGAAATCTGACTTCTATTGGTAATGGTTAGGAAAATAAAATTGAGCAATATAACAAATTTATTAATTTATTTATATCTCCATTCCTTTTTTTTTTCTTTTTTCAACATTAACTTGCCATTTAGTTTTGATTTATTTGTAAATTTTTCAAATATGGGTGGTAATTATTTAAAAAAAATTATTAAATGCGGGTGGTTCTGATTACTCGTTGTGTTTCTTTACATAAAATAAAATACAAAATTATATTTTTAATTACGTTATTAATAGGGTAGGCTTCCTCTTACTAGGCTCCCTAGTGAAAAATTTAAAATATAGAACATTCCGATTATAAAACTTTACTTGAGGAAGGCAAATTTAAGAAGTGCTCAAGTGGTCTCTTGTAGATTTTAACATTTCTTAGTTATAATTTTCACTTTTGTGTAGTTTATTATAAACTTTGAATATTTTTGTCTTAATCATTTATCTTAAAAATTGTAGCATTGGTGAGAGGCAGAAAGAGTAAAACCTACACCTTACATAGTCAGGAGCTTTTTGTATTGATTATTCAAAGATAGCTTTCAAGTGATTTTTTTTTTTTTTTTAAATTTTGATGTTTTAAATCTGTTACAAAAACAAACTAGTGGTAGTTGGTTGGGGGGAAAAACTGTAGGTTGTGAACTGATCTTAATCACAAATTTGCGTTGTAAATTAAGAAACGTTTTTTATTGAACTCATTTTTACTGAAGATATGGGGTAATATAATAGTGTGCAAACAATATTTTCATGTCCATACATATACAGTCCTTAAATATTCATTTTCTAAAATAAATTTAAAACAATTAACATAGCTGCCAAATCAGCTGGATTTTGTCCGTTTCTTCTGGTCTTTTTAAGTTTCCTGAAAAAATCTCCGTTGTAATAGAATTTTTATACAGATAATTGCTCGCTTGAATATTTTAATAAGTATTACTAATATAATGAAGAGAACTTTATTTACAGAAATCAGTTAAAAACTTTTTTTGTTCTAAAATGTTCAGTTTATTTTTATTTAAATTAATTAAAAAAAAAATCTTTTAACTATCTTTGATGATTTAATGCCTATTAATATTCGTAATTATGAGTAAACATAATGCATTACATTTCAAGTAATGTAATGTAATCATAATTAGAAAATATTTCAGTTTTTCTATTTTGATGATTATAAAAATCCCTTAAATTCCCTACGCTTAAAATATTAAGTACATAATGTAACAATTATCATTAAATTCATATTATTTCGTAAAATATACTGGATTTTTTCCTATCCTTGTTAGCAGCTATGAATTAAATAAAATACATTTTACTTCTTCTTTCCCATTTTAAAGTTATGATTAAAAAAAATAGGGTCTTAATATCAGAAGAAAGAAAAAATCCAGATTTATTAGTGAAATTAAAAGATAATTATTTACTCTCGTTTAATGTCTACGATGTCTATGTAAAAATAGTTCGTATGGTAAATTTGTTTATCGTATATTTTAAATTATCGTTGAATTATTCCCCTTCTATAATTTTATTATTATTATTTTTTACTTTTCAATCTAAGTAAGTCCCTTCTAAATTTGAATAATAATAAAATACTGGAACAAATTATCAGAGATTGTGACTGACTATCTGACTTATGTTCACTTTGCTTTTGTGCATTGAAAATCACTAATTTTCTATGAAGACAGAGCACGCCATATCTAGAGATGCCAACTTGAATAAATATTTTATAGTGGTAACGAAATTTAAGTTATTTTTAGTGTAGTATTCATTTTAAGTAATTTTTTCACCACTACTTATCAAAAATTGTAAGTATCATAGAAAATGCAACACTTTTAAAAAGTAAGCGTAATTATCCTTATTCTACAAGTTTTGCTATTTAATTCGTTACCAATTTATTAAAACTTTTGCAGAAAGCAGAGCAGTTCTTAGGTGATTTTGAATTTTTCAGTTATAAGCCAGTTACAAATCTCCTATGTTTACCTAAGTTTTTTACTTCATTTTTTTAAAATTATTACTTATAAGTTCAGGGGTCTGTTTAGAAGAAATTTGGGTCCGTTAACGGACCCTTCACAAAATATCTTTTCATGAAAACGGACCCTTCACAAAATATTTTATCTTAAAAACGGACCTTTCACAAAATGATTTTTCTTTTAGTCGGACCCTTCACAAATTTTTTTATCCTCATTATTATTTTGTTAATCGAATAAACTCTTTCCAGGGCAGAAAACAAGAAAGATGGATCTAAACGAATTAAGTTTTGTCTTCGGCAGATGATTCTTCCATTATTCGTCCGAAATGAATATTCTGCGTTCAGCAGTATATGCTAAATACCAAATATTTATATGCTGCATCTCTAATTTAGAAGGAGCAATTGTTGTTTATTTTTTAAAATTTAATTTTTTTAATTACAATTTTACAGTGTTGAGCATAATCTTGTATGTCTATACAATTTAAGAACTCCTTGAAAAATTTTTTTTTTGCAATAACCGGACCCTATTTGCACAAATTCATAAAAGCGGACCCTGGTTGAAAGAATGTGAGTAATTTTTTCACAATTTCACGAAAAACGGACCTTTCACAAAATGTCTGGACAGACCCCTGAAGTTTTTTTTCCCCTGACTACTAAAGGTAAAAGTAGACTCTTGTATACAATAAGCATTACGTGAGTATACACTCCCTTGCAAGATGCGCATTGAGTTCCGTTCAACATTTTCACTATTCATTAAATCACTATCTGTTTCTATGTACCGTCGTCCATATCGTATGAATGCTCCTATCATTTTACACGTTAGATGGATGAATCATTCTCAAGTCCGCATGCGCGTTTATTCAGTTGCACTCGGTAGGAAGTATTCTTATAACAATCACGTACTCTGCAGCATTTTGATTTCAGACTCCCACCGTCTGAAATCAAACCAAATATGTATCGGAATTTTTGCTGGTCATGGGCACCAGCTAGTTGAAAATTTTTATTTCTTGTTAATTTCTTTACTGGTGAATCGTCATCCTCAGAAGCGTACAGATGACGCCCTTGCACTGTTCAGTTTATGGATCAATAGAACTTCACATTCACTAATTATATATTTTCATGTGGCTCAAGTACTTTTAAATTTTTGTCTCCCTTTTATTTGATTTCATTAAGATAAGAATAAGTGGGAGTTTGTTCCTGAGGTACCGCCCACTAATGGGATACCTGCAAGTGACGTAGTGTGGATATTTCAATCCTGATTGGTTGTTGAAACGTGGCCATGTAGAACATAAGCAAATTTATTATGTATCGAAGTTGCCAGGTACACAAAACAAAAAGATATCGCGGTTACAATAAAATACTTAAACAAATAATAAATCTAAGTTAGGTAAAAGTAGTAGAAGAGAAAGAATTATATTTCACCATATTCGATGTGTGATACGGCTCTGTATTTAATTGGGTATAATATAGCCTACGTCACAGGTTGTGTTGTTCCTACTAAATTTAACCCATGAACGGCATTTTCTGCGAGCCTAACTTCAAGCCACAAACAAACAAACGAAGTGTTCGATCGTTTAAATAGCTGCTCGCCAGATTTTATTGCATTATAAAGAAAAGTTATTGAAACTAAATACAACTAAATAAACAACAACTAAAACAAATAACAACAACTACTAATAACAATAACTAAATAAACAACAACTAAATTCCATTCGTTTAGCATTGCGTCATATGTTGTTCCTACTAAATCGAAGTAGTTGTGTTTTTTTCATATTATACCCAATTAGCTTTATGTTAATTAATATTATGAGATATGTAGAGAAACTAAGTTCAACTTTAATACTCCATTTTGCTGATAAAGATTAGATTGATAAAGATTAGACTTATAAGATAAATAGAAAATGGACGCCTTTTATTTTATTAATGTTATTTGACAATTTTTAAATTTTTTATTCAAAAATATACGTTTATGTAGCCGGTTTAAATATAACTGAATTTTCAAACCTCACTTTGTACAAAATTATACCCAGGGACCGATCAAGACAAATTCAGGCCCAAGGCCCACAAAATTTTCGGGGCCCTTAACAAAATATTTTGAAATTAAATTTCTGAAGAGTAGTCCTAACTATAAAAAGAATCTATTGAACTGCATGATTCAAGAGAAACAGTCTAAAAAAGTTTGAAACTAGACAGTTGAAGATTACTTTTCTAAGATAAAGTTTAAACGTATAATTATTAAAGCAAAATATAAAGCAACAAATAATGTTGAATGAAAATAAAAATAGTTTGGTGACCACAAACAATTGAAATCAGTGATTGTTACTAAAGTCACTGATTAGCTTAATTATTTTAAAGATTGCAGCCTTCCATCTACAGCTTTACATATTTGTAAGTTCTTGTTGACACTAATCATTTATAAAAGACTGGGAATATGCATTCTCGTTGCATTTGCTTGAGCCGTTGGAGTAAAAATTGCACCGATTGAAATTCAGCTGTACTTTCGAAATTGATTAGTGCAATGTTTACACGAGTTTGGTTTATCACAATATAAAGAAAACTTTAAATAAGTCTTTTTTGAAATAAACTGTTTACTTCAGTATTTTTTTAATGTAATATTGTGGACTTTTTGCTAATTTTTGAGGCCCCCCAAAAAGTGTGGGCCCTAGGCCCGTGCCTATTGGGCCTAGGCGATAATCAGGCCCTGATTATACCACGAAACAATTACGTTTTATTTCGTTGCTTTCATTGTAATATTTTTCTTCTTCTTTCCCGCTTAATTTTTAAATTAATAGCAAAATATATCAATCAGTAAAAACAGAAAAAGTTGTTTGAATTAAAATTAAAAAGATATTTAACGGTAATTTTTTTATAAAGAAGATACTTCTTAACAGCATATCTGCGTTAGTAACGATTCTTTTTAGTTTCAGCAAATTACGATCTATATATGTAAACAATAAAAATTTTTAGCTGTTTTTTCCCCCCTCCTATTTTAATGTTTTTGATTTTCAAATTTTCATAATGTGTTTGAAGGTCCCGAGTTCCCCAATTAAAATTATTGGAAAATCTTGAGCACCACATTTAAATTTACTTAATTATTCTGGTGACGATATAGAGGCATTCAAATCTTGATTAAACGAACGAACAACCAAAAAGAAGAAAAAAAAAAACGTTGGTTGTGTAGATTATGATAATGATAATCACTACTACGAAAGTAAAGAGAAAAAAAGTGCAAGGATAGAAAAGAAAAGCACTAAGTAGCGGCAAAAGCGAGAAGCCCGTTTATCTCGTGTGCTTCCACCAGACAAGAAGCCTTTTAGTTCAGTGTCGAATTGCCGATTCACGGACGCGAATAATTATGAAAAAAACACCACATTTGTTTGGAGATATCAATTAAGAAGGTAGGAGTATCTTTTGTTCCAACTTCTCCCTGGTGTTTTATTTCTTAACTTTTGTGTTTTAACGATATTTAGATGTAATTTCACTAAAGTTTTTTTTTTTTATTTCTTTACAAATGGTTGAAGATAGTTGTTGCCACGCTGATAATGTTCTATATTCAATCTGAATATTAAAGATTCAGTACTAAAGTAAAATATAGTTATTATGTATCAATAAAGAAGGTATGAGTATCTCTTGTTTTACCCTTCTCCGTGGTGTTTTATTTCTTGAACACAATTTTCTTATTATTAGTGTTAAGTTTCATCATTTTCAGATGTTATCCCATTAAAAGAGTTTTTCATTACAAATGGTTCAAGATAATGGTTACTATGTAGATAATTTTCTAAATTCAATCTGTATATGAAAAATAAGAAGTTCATTAGAAAAGTGCTTTAGTTTAATTAATGTAGTAAAGTAGTTTTGAAGTATTACTGTTCGTATCATTAGTAATCATTCTATGTCTGCATTGCGTTTACTAATTTGAATTGAAGGTGTGATTATTCTGGAAAGTTAGATTTTCGTTGTTTTATAATTTGAACTGAAAATTTTGTTTTCTTTGTGTTTATTTTATTTCCGTTGTTGCGTGGTGATTTTTTTCTTCCTTTTCTCTCTGATAAAAAGCTTAAGAATTTTTCAAGTGGTTTAACACTCAATAAATAGTTACTTTTTGGACTCAAATGCAAAAAGTTGTGGTTGTAAAAATGGTTTTGTAGTTTTATGAAACATGCTATTTACTTAAAAAAATTAAACTTACCTTGCAAAATTTAACGTGCAGGTGATTATCGCATCTGTTTGTTTCTCAACCTTAGTTTTAATTGGTGGAGAATTCATCAGAATTATTCCCCAGAATTGTTAACTGACTTGTAAAAGCTCCTTCATTTTTTCGAACTTCACCGTTTTTCATCTCTTGTTTTTAGATCTCATTAAGAAGGGAAGGGAAAAAATCAGAACTGCTCAGCTAGTTAAATTTAAATAAGTTACATAGCCATATAATTACCCTCATGCTTTTGTTTCATGTGGTGACAAATAATCTTAGCTAGTACGAAACAATCTTCTAATTTTTTAAACAAATTATGTCAAGAAACTGATGCGGTATGATATTAGTTGATTAAAAACTTCATCCGCTTCAAAAAAAAAATATAAATAGCAAATAACAGTGACATGTTTCAAGCGCTTCAAAAATAGGCTCCCATTTTCAAAATTTGCCAGGCGTGAATGAGAAGAAAAGTGATTTGCCAATAAAGTTGCCAACGAAAAATGGAGAAATGGAATGAAGGTGAGAAACCTAATTAGAAAAAACCACAGCAGCCGAGCGACGCAAATCAGCGTAAAATGCATTTCCACGCGCCATGGAAGGTTGGGGAAGAACTAATCTCGTTAACAAAGAAATCAGCATTCATATAAATAAAACAAGATTCCAGGGCATCTTAGCAAGAATAAGGAAAGGTCCATTATTTAGGTTTAAATTTAGCTTCTACTTTCGAATTTTCGTTTCCCAATATTATTGCCCCATTAGAATAAATTTTAAAGTGAAATCAAGTTTCTTCTGGTCAAATTGATCCTCTCCAATGTTTAATTTCGAACACTATTTCTGCAAATAAACACTTGAATACATTTGATCTCACCTACCCTCAAAAACAAGCTATTATTGAACTTATTCTTACATTTTCATTACCAAATCAGATAAAGATGTGCAGATTGTTGTTCTCAACATGATTGTGTTGAGAATCCTCTGACCCTAACCGTTTCTAGCCGTCCTAACCGTCCTACCGAACCTAACCGTCATTCTAGTACAGATAAGAATTTTTTTAAAAAAATGCTAGTACTCTTTCGGACTAAACTAAACGTTATGTCATTCCTTCTATTTCAAATTGTGCTCGTTTTTATGTCTTTCCTAAAGTTCACAAGCCTCAACTTGCTTTTAGACCTGTTGTCTCGAACATTGATACCTCTTGCTTTAAACTTGATCGCTATCTAGCGCGTATCATCTCTCTGCTAACTTCCAACAATATCCGTACTGTTAAAATTTCTCATGATTTTGTTTCCCAACTAGCACGTCTTTCCCCCTCTTACAAAACTATTCTCTCTCTTATAGTTTACGCCCCTTTTTTTCCGGCTAATTTGAATTTCTAACCGCTTAAAAAATGGAAAATTTTCACTAATATTCTCCTTTCTAGTGCTATTTATTGTTTATAACTACGGTTGCGAGAATTTCGCCATTTTTCTTTTTTATTATTATTTAAAGGGAAGATATTAATGTCAGTTCCTGTATTCAGCCAACTGCTTTTTAAATCAATGGTGATTTCTATAAACAAATTGGGAGTGTAGCCATGGACCACTCCCTCTCTCTCCCATTTTTTGTGACACATTCATGCATTATTTCGAAGATTTTTTTTTTAATTGTTCCAATTCTCATGGTGGAAAAGATGAGTTGACTTAGTAGACAGTGAGTGATACAGATTTTCAATAGTGACATCCTGTTGTCAACCCGGTTTGACTTCAATATTCAATCTACCTTTTTTTTAGATATTCTTGTCACTAAATGCCCTGATAATCTTTCCTCTTCTGTGTATCGTAATCACTTCTCTTCTCTTTGCACTCTTATATAAATCTCAATCACCCCTATTGTCAGTAAATGTTTTTGTTTTATACTTTTGTTTTCCGCACACTTAACGTTTGCACTAACTTTTTCTTTAAACCTCGAACTTAACTTGCTGCTAACCGTGTATTTAACCCTTCTATTCAGCTTTTTGTTAGCATTTTGCTAACAAAATCAAATTTGAGTCTCTTAAGGATCTTTTTAGCTTTGATAATCGCTGGTTCATTCACTACATTCCTTGTCAGTGTGACTTTGGTGACATCGGACGAACTAGACGCTCTTTAAAATTTAGACTTAAGGAACACGATGTCTGCTATCAATAATACGAGAGTCCCGCAGTGGACTGATCGTTAAGACACGGTTCCCAACAGATCACCGAAGTCAAGCATCACTGGCTACGGTCAGTGTGCGGGTGGGTGACCACTTGGATCAGTCTGCTTAGGGACCGGGGGTGTGCGGTATTGGTCCTCGTTAAACTGTGCTACCGTAAAGTGCTCGACTTCGCGCGCAGGTCGTCGGGTCACCGAAGCGGGGGTGCCATCCCCTCAGCAGAGGATCAAAATTGTGATGGCATGTCTTCGGATCATCCTCCGGGATGTTTCCCAGACCGTCGCCAATAGCCCATTGTGCAGCTCTAGTGCGACGTAAATTAACAACAACAATAATACGAGAAATCATCAATTGCTACACATTGTTGGAATCTTGGGCATAAATTCAATTTCAGCAATGCCAAAACTATTTTCACCCCAGTGACATCAGCTCATCTTGATGCCCTGGAATCTTGTTTTATTTATATGAATGCTGATTCCCTTGTTAACGACATTTATTACTCTCCAGCCCTCCATGTCGAAAATTTTATCAATGTCTTTAAAAGTAATTTGTGTATTTAACAGAGGAGTTAATAAGTAATAAATTGGCTATTAAGCGAAGGTGATGGATTTTGTAATGTATTCTTGGGCATTCGGGAAATTATGGCAAGTCTAAATTGTGTTTTTTTATTTTCTTAAAATTGAAATAATGGCAAAACCTCTCATTTATAACCATTTACTGTAAAAGGTTAAGAATGATTTATTGCGCGCGAAAAAGAAATAAAAGGGAAATCATTTTGAATGACTTTAATTTTAATGATCCGATCTACACATATTAGGACTCAATGGTTCTAGGGGGTCACCTCAAATCTCAAATGTGCTAAATAATTAGCGCAAAAGATTTTGTAAGTTACGAAATCAAAAACGTACCTTCTCAGAATAAACGCCCCTTTTTTTCCGGCTAATTCGAATTTCTAACCGCTTAAAATATGGACCCAATAGTTTAGTCAAGACAATATTAATTATATTGTTTGCGTATTACGCCCTACATAGATATAAAGGCAGTCTCCTCTATTAATCCTTGAAGCCCTATCTCAAGAACTTTTAAAACGAACTGAAAATGTTTTGCACACAATTACAAAATTCATTTATGCAAAGATTGTTCCACACAAAAAACTACTTTTATTAAATATTTTTTATTACTTCATTTAGTAACAGTCTGAAAATTTTTGAACTGGAAGGTATAAAATCCCCCCCCCCCCATCATTTTAAAGAATGTAATTTTACATAGTAAGATAAAACTTTGAAGATTCGAATGAAAGATTTTACATAGTAAGATTTGTATTTTCCCTTATAAAATTGCATACTTTAAAATAGTGTGGAGAATTATATCTTACAATTAAATTATATCGTACAATTTAAAAATTTTTTAAGATATATTTTGCGTCGAATTATCTTTGGATAAAAACATTTTATAATTATAAAATTCATTACACAATTATTCTGTGCATAAATTTTTTTAATTCCCTCAAACAGTTCGTGAGATATGGAGAAATACGTAAAAAGTAAAATTAATATTAAAGGGTCCAAACTGAATAGCTGTTTGATCAAACTTTTGCAGCCATATTTCCCAGATTCCCCCTATATTTTGGGTACCAGAAATTCGAACCTCGAATAAATGATACGTTCATTCAGACAAAGTACGTTTTTGTGTCTGATTTCGTAACTTAAATTGTCGTCTACACTAATTAATTAGCATATTTGTGGTCACCCCTCAAAGTTTTTAAGCGTATATTTAAACAATTACTTTAAAAAAAAATTATTGTATGGATTCATTCCTATTTTTCATTCCTTTATTTTTCTAATATATATCAGTATTTACTTCTTTAAGTAAATGTTAGAAAATTGTTTTTATAAGAATTATGGTTCATTTTTATTATTATCAAGCATAAAGCTATGATCGAAAAATAATACAAAATCTATTGCAATTCTAACTGTCACAATATATATTTTTAATAAAAGATCAGCGTGAATAAAATTAATCTAGGCATGTAATTAGTGATATTATCGTTTTACCCAACGCGAACAAGTTTTTACAGATTTAATTCGTTTTTAACTATTACTCCGATGAATACGAACCAGATTCATCACAATATACTTTATTTAATTGTGTAATTCCTTGATGTGAAATTGAAAAGAATAAAATTTTTACTATGCGACACTTTTTAATATTTTTCTGCATTTAGTGCGGTATTTTAAGTCCGGTGGTAGGTTATGTGATAATCAAATAAATAAATTGAAATAGGTCGAAAATTGGCACACGTTATATTTAACTGTAAAAATATTTTGTATGAAATGGAACTTGGTCAAAAGTTATAATAATAATAAACAAATATTTTATCACATTTTACTTAAAAATTTCTGCTTAAAACAAATCCGAATAAAAATTCAAAGGTCCAAACATGCTGAAAAATGCAAAAATATAAAGCAAAATATATATATAAAACAAAAATAACTTTAAAAGATACTAAAATGTTTTGAACAGGGACTTTCAAAATTATATAGTGTATAAATTAAACTAAATAACTAATGACCACAATTATAAACTAAATTAATACTTATTCATTTCACAACATAAAAATCGTTAGGTAATGATCGAAATTATTTAAAAAAATTCATTAAATGGTTTTAAATATATCACTTACGCCGAAAAGTGAAAGAATTATTTCGTTAAATTATTAATAAACTATCATAAGTTATTTTTTATGAAATTAAAAATATTTTTTGGTGTTTGAAATCCAACAAAAACACTTTTTCTCTAAATAAACGTATATTTTTTTCCCTCCATAATTTAAAATTATGGTCTCAATAATTCGGTTAGTAGAGTAGTCGAAAGTTTGGACTCTTTAATGATAGTTTTGCGCATTTTGCTAAATCTCGAGAATGTCTTAAGGAGACAAAAATTTTATTAAATTGTGGAAAATATTTCGAGTTGTAAATTTTTACAATTTTTTACATCTATTTAAATCTAATTCTAAATGGCAAAATACAAATTTTGTGCGAAAAGCCTTTAATAGTTCTAAAGAAATAAAATTTATAATGTGCAACTTTTTTGAAATTCGAATTCAAAATTAGGTGACCGATTTCGTCGAAATTTTTTACTATTTTTTTTTTTATCTATTTTATTATTGAAAAAATCGTATTTATTTTTTACCGGATTAAAATGCGAAAATGTCACCAATAATATTAGAATAAAATTATTAAATTTTGAATTTAAAAAAATTAGTCCATGGTTTGTGTTTTACCTATGAACTCAAAAATTTTAATTACTTGCATTAATTTTAACATTCATCAATTGGTTGTATTAGACACTCAAAAAAATTAGGAATATATTTCGAATAAGTATGAATTCCTTTGATAAAGCCTTAGCAAAACGCATCTCATTAAACTTCCGAAACTCATTAAAACTATTTAATAATTTTCTTCAAAATTTTAACAGCTCCATTCGAATTTCTGAAAAATTTTCGTCAATTAAAAAAAAAAAAAAAAAAAAAACGTAAACGTTCAATTATATTTTTTTGTTTGTTTTGCCAATGTAAAAATATTTTCTTTAAATAAAATGTCGTTTATGAAATTTGTAGAATCCGAGATTAATAAACATTTATTAAATTTTTATAACATTACAATCGCAATTCGATCTGTAAAATAACTTAATATCTTAAGAAGATGTAAAACATATAAGAGTGATTTCGTTTTATATAATAGGATAAAATAATCTATGCATGTCGTCCGAAATAAATTGGGATATCACCTTTTTATTATACCTGAAATTACCTCTTTCATGATCGCATGTGCTTGCGAAATACCGCTCTCCAAAGTAAAATATCTTTTCTTTCTTTTCGATCCTATTTTCGAACATAACGAGATCCGAGCTCCTCCTCTTATCGATCTTTGACTTCCCCCCTCTACGAGTACAAATGGATTCTTCCATCTCCAGATGCCCATAAATGATGCCGCCCTTCTTTGCTGAACATTTTAGGCCGATTAAAAACCCAATCGCGAATACTTAAATTATAATTTCATTAAGACCGGGGACCTTTGTCATTTTCTTTTTTGACTGAATTTTAGAACGAATCGATGCTTCGTGAAATATCGTTATTTTTTTAAACATCGCGTATACGATATTTTTAAAAGCTCCCTGGTATATCATGATTACCATGTAATACTAAAAATATTGAATCTCATAATATCGCGTGTACAATCTGAAACGATAGTTATCGAATACGGTATTATCGCGATGTTGTAGATTTTGATAATCATTGAATACATAATTATAAATTTCATTTTGGTATCGAATATATTAACCTATGTAAAATTTATTTTAACTTAGTTAAATTCGAAAAATATCGTGAAATATCGATATTTTTGGACGCTGTTTTTTTAAATTTATTCTGATTTAGTCCAACGTTAGATAGAATATATGTATATATTCCAGTGATATTTGGTCTCATTAGCACTAGGATCTGGTCTTAGGATTATAATTTTGTTATTTATTTTTTTCACATATTTTATTTAATTAATTAAATATATTATTAAGGTGACAGGGACATTTATTTCCGTATAAATGAAATATAAATTGATTTGCATGTGGAACAAAAAAAGATTATTGGTAATGCTTGAAGGGTTTGATGAATTGATTCCAGAAAAAGAAAATGTAGATTCATTGTGAAAAAAAAAATATTTTTTTGGGGGTCATTTTTATAGCTTTACAGTTTTTTTTTTAAATATATATATTTTAGCACTATTTTTTTTTTAATATTTTGATTTAGTTAGATATAATTTTTATTAATTTTTTAAATCAAACCAAGTGGGCAAGTTTCATTGTAAGATTGTTGGTTACAATTTCATGGTAAGGACAGGTTCATTAAGACTGAGACACTCATTAACATTTTTTGTTTAGTCCCTGACCATGTCTCATGAGTTAATTAACTTTTTGTCTTTTAATCAATGGAAAGGTTGATTAACTCATTTGTCTTCAATTTTAAAGTCATATTAATGATTAATTATAAATAAGAAAGGGTGGTCCAGTTATGGAAGTTTAATTAATTTAATATTTCTTTATAAATCAATAACTAATTAGAGAATATTTTAGAGTTTTTTTCGACCCAAATTTTCTTTGATAATTAATCACACTATTAATCTCACTTTGATAATTTCTGCAATCTTTTGGTTGTAAATCTGGTTGTGCAATTTCGGTAAGGACCTAAGCAATAACTAGCACTTTTCTATAATTTAGTTATTTATGAAGTTATTTATTAGTTTAATTATAAGACGCTTATTTAAACGTGAAATATTTATTTAATTAGGAAATTATAATTATTAGTAGGAAGTACTAAAAATATTTATTTATGTTTACATGAGCCAGTTATTCTAAATCATTTTTTACAAATGTGTTTTTTTTTAACATCCAAATTTTTAGACCCTTCTTGACGGTAAATATTTTCTTAAGAAATGCTAGGAATCTATCAAATATTTGCAATTTTATTAAGCGTTTAATGCTCTTTTTTTGAATTCTTTATAAGAAATGAAGTACAGAGAAAATATGTTCCCTTTCATTAAAATAGCATCAAGTATTTTTTTAGTGTTCCACGAGTGTACATTCGCATTTGGAAGTATGGCCAAAGTGACAAATTATGATTATTATTTGTAATGACTAAATATTAGTAATTATATCAGGGCTGATTGTGCTCCGGAAAAAATCCGGATTTCTGGATTTTTCGCTAACAGTGATTCGGATGTTTCCGGAGATCGAAGGTCCAGATGTTTAAAAAAATCATTGATCACAGAAGTTTCCGGAAATCGAATTTTCAAAGGTGGAACTTAAAAACACAGTTTATTTTATTTGTTTGTAAGGGAGAGCCTGAAAGATACTTTATTAGCTTATATTCATGATTAATATTCATTTTTTATCAGTAAATAGTTGTTATAATCATAAACTCAAGAAAGAAAGACATATTTGTAAATTTTAATTACTTCTCCAGATCATCATAGGTATGTGTAAATGGTACAGGTTTGTGTGAAAATTTAAATATATTTTAAGTAAACTAAGAAATATTGAGAAAAAGGAAAAAACCTTGTTTAAATTTTTTTTCTAATTTTTCAATTTAAACTTTTTTTTTTTCTTCTTTTTTTTTTTAAACTCAAGAAGATTTCCCGAATTCTGACTTGGGCTCACAATCACCCCTGTTATATATAATGGGCTTGACTAGATTAAAGAAAAAAACTTGCTGCTCTAGACATCAAAATTGTTTTTATTAATGCTCGTTCGCAGGGTAAATCTAATTGACAGACCTGAAAAGATTTGTGCCAATCTGATATGAAAAATTAGTTGCGTTTGAACCTCAATTCTTTACTGAATTAATATTAAAAGTAATTGCCAAGAATCACTGCAAAAAACTGTCGTTTCTTTGTATTGCTCTACTTGCTACACTTCTTTTAAGAAGTAGTGCACTACACTACAAACTACGGTGGTCGAGCAGTCAGCGTGCCTGTCTCTGAAGCCATTGGTTAAGGGTTCGAATCCCAGTCATATTAAAAGTAATTGCCAAGAATCACTGCAAAAAACTGTCGTTTCTTTGTATCGCTCTACTTGCTACACTTCTTTTAAGAAGTAGTGCACTACACTACAAACTACGGTGGTCGAGCAGTCGGCGTGCCTGTCTCTGAAGCCATTGGTTAAGGGTTCAAATCCCAGTCAGGGCATAGATTTTTCTGTCTCTCTCTCTGTGTTTTTCGCTATTGTGTGAAGTGAATGTAGCCCACCCTATAAACAGGTAACTGTGGCAGTGTAGCGTGGGTAATGTTGCTCGCCCCCATGACTTAGGTTTGCAGGTGCCCACTGAGTAACGTTAAATGAGCAACACTTCTGGCATCTTCCGAGGTGAAGAACGAAAGTTTAGTGCCTGCCTTTTAAAAAAAAAGTAGCAATTACAGTAGTTTCACAACATGTAGCACGCTACTTCCAACCACTGTTTTAAAGCAATTTTTCTAGACTGCGTCAATATGTTGGCTTTTGATCAGATTTATGTTATATTGGAGGATTTTGATTTTTACGAAAGTTGTAATTTCTCTCTCTTTTATTTTAGAGGGAAAGCAAACCATCCTTCAGGAAAAGAAGTGACCCAAACATTCCACGATCTAAAAGGTCAGTTTAAAATTAGATTCTATATGTTTAAGAGCAGATTCAACATGTTTAAAAATAGATTCACCATTTATTAACCCATTTTCGGCCAAAGGTGCGTAAATGCACCATTTTAAGAAATAATTTTTTCATTAACACTGTGGCGAATATTTTTTAATAATTTTATTTTTCTGCTGTTTTTAAGGATTCTGAAGACGTCTATAAAATATTAGTTATTCAATTGGAGTAAATATTCTGTGGAGAAATTTTCAAAACACGCTAGTTTTTAAAATTCAAACGGTTATTGAAAATTAAATTTTTTTTTAATTAAAATTTTATGGTGCATTAACGCACCATTGGCCGAATGCATGCGAAATAGGCAAAATCTGAACACCTACTCTTTATGCAACACGGTGCGTAGCGTTTTTAAAAAGTTCTTAAAGCTTATTTTCGGTTTGCATTTTTTAAAAGCCCTTAAATGTGCTTTTTTCATTAGGTATTTTTAAAAAATGCTTAATTTTTAATTTTCGGAAATGAGATTTTTTTTCTCTTTACGTTGTCGATTTTCGCCACATTATATGAGCTGGGTTCGGTGAGATTCTTGCACTCTCATGTGCAACTATGTTGCATTTTGCAAGATATTCTCAATTTCAGGCTTCATTTTTCAATATTGAAATGAAAAATCTCTTGATCATTTTATAATGGCCAATATAATCAAGAAGAGAGTTCTTTGTCAGAAACTAGTTATTTTATCATGATCATAAAAAATCTTTGAAAATTATTTTGCATTTTCTTAATGTATATAGTGCTTAAAAATATTTTTTGAGTGTTTAAAAAGTACTTAAAAGGTGCTTATTTTTTGTTGAGAGATTTGGCTACGCACCCTGATGCAAGGTTTCATAGTTTTATTAGTTTTATTGTGAAGTTTTAGTGTTATCAGAGTTTTATTGTGCTGAGGCTAACAGTGATCAACAAAAGATGCCATTAGGAACAAGCGTTGTTCTGAAGTTACATAGAGTTGTTTCAAAACCTCAGATGTACAAAATTTATTTTGATAATTTTTTCTCTTCCTATAGTTTATTTGAAATTTTGAAAGAAAAGGGTTTCTTTGCATCTGGCCCAGCTCATGAAAAACGCATAGCTGGTTGTATATTGGATGACTCCAAAAATATGAGTATGAACTTGTATAAAAATATAAATATGAACTTGTATAAATAAATTCCATCGTGGTTCCTACGATTTTGCATTCAGCAAGGATACCGAAACATGTGCAATGAATTGGAACAACAATGTGGTAACAATTGTTACTAACAACGGTACCATTTTTCCCCTTGTAAATGCCAAACAATACAACCACAAAGAAAGAAAAGTTGTAATTTTACAACTCAACGTTATTTCGGATGACAATAAGCATGTGGGAGGTGTAGAACTATGCCGTAGCTAAATAACGAATCAGATTCAAGGTAAGAATTAGTGGTGTCCATTATTTACAAACATCATTGATAGCGTTATAGTAAATTAATGGAAGCTAACTGGAATTTCAACTAGCTCAAAAATATCCCTTATAGACTTAATAGCTATTGCCCTAATAAATCAGAATCAAAGAACAATCCATCTGGTGAAAGTACATTACAAGTTGCCCATCATCAGCATCTCTACCGAAAGAAGTAGGGACTGATAAAATCGGACATACAATAAGTGAGCATGACTAAAAAACTCGCAGACGATGTAAAGTGTGCAAAAACCACTCAATTTATTTATGCATAAAATGTGAAGTCCATTTGCTTTCAGAATTTTTTTAATGTTTCCATTAAAAGTATAACTGTTGAACTAAAGGTATTGTTCATTGATCTGGCCAATGGTGCGTATGCATACCATTTTATTTCTTGAATAAAATATTATCTTTCATGCACGAAACTTATTTTTTGTCATAATGAATGTAATTTAAACATATTTCAATGAAAATAATACCATATTTTATAATGTTTTGTTCCTTGGCCTAAAATGTGTTAAAATCTCATCATTGTTGTTATTAATAGAAAAATTAATGTTTCAGTGATGTGGATGTTGATGATAAAAATAATCTTGGTCTAAATGAATCCAAAAGTTCTTCCAATTCAAGTTTGTCAAACAGGTTTGTAAAAAAAATTTCTTGAATTCTTGAACATGCATAAAAAACTAATCTTTTAAAACTACTCCATTAAATTATCCAACTTTTCTCTCAGTTATTATAATCACCTAATTATTTACCTACTACGCTAATAGCTTAAGCAAATTATATTTTCTCTCCTTTATTTCCTTATCTTCTTTTTTTATTTATCAGAAACTGTTTTTACCACCAGTAAATTACTTGTTATGTAAGATATCAAAATAAAATGTTGTAATATAATAGTTAATCTGTTTGATTTTCATAAATATTTTGCCTTTCATTTATTTTATTGCATAATTTAGGCATTTTGGACTTTTCAATCTTTGTGTTACTTCTTGCTCTTTTATTTAATTCAGAAACTGCTGTGTACTTTTATTAATTGCCATTATGCACTGCACTAAAAAATTCCATTTGCAGTCCTTATTCTTAAGTTAGTATATATTTTTTTCATAAGTTCTGTATTAATATCTCAATTTCATACGACATTTTTTTATGTCTTTGAATATCCCTCTCTTGCATTTGTTTTCTTTTTTTTTAACTAGAAACTGTTATTCACTATATTTTATCCTTTGCACTGCGAGGGTGACTCTATTGTGTGATTTATTAACCCCTTAACGATCGGTTGATTTTCAAGAAGATGGTCATAAAAGGGCTTATTTTGCCAAATACACGTATTTGATTAGTGTTGTCATCCAGTTTAAAATAAACTAACTATCTACAATTACCTTAAAAATATCCTGGTACTGCCATCTAGTGTGTAAAAGGAGAAATAAAATGTTTTCCGTGCAAGAGAAATGAATTAGTTTTATTCTTATTTGCTCGTTACTACTGAACACTCCGGCCTGGAAATTTCACGGGAGTGAGAAGGAAGGGGTTAAAGATATGAAAAGTCATATTTGTAATGCTGCAATGAGTATTAAGAAAGTAAGACTAGTTACAAAGGCAATTAAAACATTTATGCTCATAATGGAGTTAATGTGAAGCAAATCTAATTGGATGATTAATTTTGTCAGTCAAATCCTTAGCAAACTATTTGCTTAAAATGGTAGATAGTAGGTGCGAAAGAATTGATATGATGACATGCGTATCATCTGCATATGTCAAATCTTGAGCCATGATGGCTCTGGGAATAGAGCGTTTGCCTTGCAATGAAGTTCCAACGATGTCTGGTTGGTACGAATTCCACATCCGGCTTGCACCATCAACACTGCTAACTTAAAATGTCCTCAGTGGTAGACAGATAATGGGTTAGAATCCCCCTGCTGTCAAGATAGCCGTGGGAGGTTTTCATGGTTTTCTTCCCCATGTAAGAGAAATGCGGGTTTGTTCCATCAAAAAGTCCTCCACGAAGACAAATTCCTCACAATACTCAATCCAGGAGCTCCCTTGTCTTCTGTGTTTGGTTCAAAAATACCAGGGTAGGGAATTGGACATTAATAGTCATAAACCCAAAAAATTGGGTCTGCTGTTCAATGACGGTTATAAAATAAGATAAAAGCTTAGTATGAGCAAAGGTAAGATCAACTAGAGCAAGCACAAAGACATAGAATTTAGAGGTTACAACAGTGATTTGGGTTATTTTTAGCAGCGTGATTTGATAATCACTAGAGCCCGGAAGTTGGATGCCCTTCTCTGCCTTTTTTAAACGTTTTCTTCTGAAAATGCCTTTTTCTTTCCTTTTGTTCATAAATGCCTATTTCTGTCTAATTTAAAATTTTTCTGCAAAGCTTTTTGTACTTTTGACCGAGCATAAACACAAAATGAAGAAGTACTGAAATGGTTGACTGTCATCCGACGTATTGTAATGCATTTATAGAGATTAGGACTTTATTCCTTTTGGGACAACTCCCTCCCTCTGAGGCAGTGGTCACCCCTCACACTGTACAATGGCTATTCATCTGAGCGGATAGGGTACTCGTGCTTGAGTGAGCAAGGCAGGTGAAAGACATTTTTCTGTCCATGAGATTGACAGTGTTGTTTGAATAGAATACAGAATACACTTAAAGCTGGAAATGCCTTAAAAGTTTTCTTTCCTAATATGATCCATCTAACATGCCTTGCTCATGCATTGCGCAGGATAGCAGAGGAAGTAAGAGGTCTCTATCCTGAGGTAGACTCGCTTGTTTCTAGTGTGAAAAAAGTATTTGTGAAAGCCCCTTCAAGTGTTCAAAGAAATTGCACCATACATTCAATTACCTCCTAAACCGATCCTTACTAGATGGGGAACATGGATTTCAGCATTCTCATACTACTGCACAAATTTTGAGGAAGTTACTCGGGTCCTTACCAGCTTTTCGGATGAAGAGGCAATATCCATAAGAAAAAGTAAAAGTCTGCTTAGCAGTTCTAAAATAAAAAATGAACTGACTTTTATTTCAACTTATTTTGGGAAGCTCCCTGGAACTATTGAACACATGGAAAAAAAGAGATATGTCTTAGTCCGAGTCACTAAAGGTTTTTGACAATACTATTGAAGAACTAATGTCTGTGCCTGGACCAGCTGGTGACAGAATAAGGAAGAAATGTGAAAACGTCATCTCTGCAAATACAGACTTTGAATGCATCAAGGACATTGCAAAAGTACTTTCTGGTGATACTACAGTTGCACTTACCATATCTCCTACCATGGCAAGTTGTTTTGGGTACACACCCATAACCTCTGTTGAATTAGAAAGATCCTTCTCTTTGTTTAAAACTATATTGACTGACAGGAGACAAAATTTCTCTTTTGAAAATTTGAAAAAGCATCTAGTTGTGATGTGCAACAACAACCAATCGTCAGAATAAATTTGCATACAATATTATTGTAAGTATGAGTTTTCAATTTTTATTTCACACTTACGCAGTTGAGGTTTTTTTTTGTGCAATTATGTCCACTTCTTTTGTACTATTGCTACAACAGTCGAGTAAAATGAATATGTAGGTATACCGGATACTTCTAGCAACTTTTTTTATACCTTGGATACCTATATGGGCTTTTAGGCATTACCAACTACCATTTTGCTCCAATTTTAAGTGCCTTTTTTTAAGTGCCTATTTCAAGCTTTTTAAATGCCTTTTTGCCTGCCTACTTTTGCATTTTTTATTGCCTGAAATTAATAATCACATACTGAAAAAAAAGTCAATTCAATATCTTTAATTTATTAGTTTTAAAATATGAATAATTTTTTTTAGAAGTCTGGACAGTCCTAGTAACTCATCTGAAATGGTGCACAGGACGCCGACTTCTGTTTCTGTAGATTCTGCTCCTCCTAATGTTACTTCTGTAAGTGGCATGTTGTCTGGAAGTCATGGTTTATCTTCTATGGATGACTCTGATTTAGAAGCTGATGCAGACCCACCAAATTGGCAAGAAAATGTTAATTGGGATGAATTGAAGGTGATGAAACCAAAAGAAAAGAAAAGGCAGGATGTTATAAATGGTAAGTTTATATACAGTTGATTAAATAATTTCGAATTAAAATATGTATTTAGAAATAAAATGAAAACCGAAAACCAAATAATATTATTATTTTTTTTTTTAATGATGTTAATTTTTATCTGTGCTCTAATGAGATGGAAAATATATGATATTTTAATAAATGATTCATAAATGATATTTTACGTTTTTAAAATTTTTTTAACCTCCTCCATCTTTTTGTCACACTTCACTCTACCCCTACCCTCTTTGTCACATGTCATGCTATATTACATAAACATATAACTCTCACAGTTTAGAAGCAGAAACGCTGTGTTATAGAACATATTTAAGATTTTTTAAAAACATTCATTGGTGTGTTTTAATGATATTTGCACGCATAATAATGATTATCTGTGTACTTATTTTGTAAGAAAAAATGAAGATTTACCACAAAAAACATAATTAATAATCATTAGTAGTAAAATATTAATATATATGTGCAATTGCAAACAGTGTTTAGGACCTTTAAGTGGAATATGCATTATTTATTATTATTTTTTTTTTCTAAAATTGTTAGAACTTTGTGGTAATGACCCAAATCTTTTTTTTCTTTCTAAATGGACCGAGTAGATTTCCATTTTATTTTTTAACTTTTACCTTAGACTAATTTAAACTTTAATCATGAGAAGACAAAAAATGTAACGAACACATTTTTTTATTCAAAATAATATCATTAGGAAAAAATATTTTAAAATAATGTAAAAAACAATTTAAACAATATATTTAATTTGTTGTTTTTAAATGTTTTTATTTCAACCAAAATGTGTGATGTGACACTTATTGTTACCTCCTGTTATAACTTGTGCCAAATTTTAAAAATTTTGCAAACCCCTCACTCCCCTCCAAGTGAGACATAATTTGTGGATGGCGCCTAATTAAATTCATTATGCTTTTGTAGTTAAGACTGTTTGACTGCACTAAAAAAAAAAAAAAAAAATTGCTTGCTTTAATTCAAAAGCTTAATGTGACTGATATCCATTAAAATAAGGCTAAAACTACTATGTTCTTAAATTTTTTTTTAAAGATTTTGCCCAACTATTAAACAGATTTAATTACGCCACTTACTCTCATTCTAGATTTTATATTTATAAAAACAAATCATGTTTATAGATAATAATTATGTTGTGAATATAATAGGTATAATCTGATTTATGACTTATTTACACTAAGTACTCCAAGTATCTTGAACATGTAGGTGCATATGACCTTTTTTTTCTTCTGACTCTACCTGTATGAAGATAATTTTCTTAGTTACTTTTATAATATTCTATTATTTTTACTGATATGCTCTCTTTTTTTCTAAAATAAATGTCTGAAGAGGTTAAAGTTGATGCTAATAAAATTTAACCAGTTAATTTATTAGCTGATTTATAAAGAAAACAAATTATTTTTCTTCCCTGTGACTATTTCATGAGTTATTGTTGAATCATTAAGAGTTTTCTTTGATTCTTTCTATCTGCAGGATTATTAGACAAGATAATAGATCCATATAAAATAAAATTTGTTGTCATAAGTTTTAACTAATTAGTCTCTTGTAAAGTTAATCTAATCAATTCATTAGAAAGAAAAAAATCTAAATTTTATGTAAATATTTATTATATTTAAATACTTTTGATTTATAAATTTTTTTAAAATAAAATGTAGATTCTAGTGTTATAAACACAAAATTTTCTCATTTCAATGCTAATTGATATTATGAGGTGTGTAGCGTTTTTAAAAAGTGTTTAATGTTTATTTTCTTTTTTTAAAAAGACCTTAAAGGTGCTTTTTTCATTGGGTGTTTTTAGAAAGTGCTTAATTTTCCCTTTTCCAAAATGAAATACAGTACAGAACCCGTTATCCGGAAATCAGAAAACCAAAAAACCGGAACGAAATTCGGTAAATTGTATCACCATTTAAAAAAAATTTTTTTTTTTCCTCGAAAAATTTTAAGATTTTTCTTTTTTGAAAGATGTTTACCTTACCATCATTTTAGAAATAATGATTAGTGTATTACTTCATCTTTTTTTCTTCTTTCTAAGATTATTTCCAAATACTTTTTTTTTTTTAGTTGCTTTTAACAATAAGAAAAAACGGCTTTTTGTAGCGATTCAGAAAACCGGAAAAATAAGTTATCCGGAATAGCGATCGTTCCGGATAATTGGTTCCCTACTGTATTTTTCTTTACCATGTCGATTTTTGCCACGAATTATGTAAAAAGTGTGGTTTTCACATTGTTCTATGAAAGCTCCAATAATTTTATGCATGAAATGATAATAATGATAATGAAATAATAATCTATGTATGAAAGCTCCAATAATTTTACATGTTTGATGAAATACTTGTGGGTCCGCATGTGCATATACTGAGCTGGATTCGGTAGGAAGAATTCCTACTTCACCGCTGCATTTTGCAAAAGTTTCTCAACTACAGGCTTCATTTTCTGCCCTCTGAAATCGAACCAAAGATTCTCTCAAGTTTCAGCTTATTATGGGGATCAACTAAACATTGCCAAATTTTTTCAATTAATAACAACAGAACATTTTATTTCTCTTGTTAATTTCATTGGTGGCACCATCGTCTTTGTCGCTGGCAAGCTGATGACCTTTTTGTTCTCCTCTTTTTAAAGATCAGTACCATAATCCTCAAGCTTGACTTGGGGATCATTCACTTATTACTTATTTTCACGTGGATCTACAAAACAGTAAAGAATCACATAGTTTCATCTCAAAATTTCCATCTCCCTTTCATTTATTTATTTTAATAAAGATAGGAATCAATTGAGATTTTTAATCTTAATATTTTCATTGACCCACTAAATTCATGAAATTTTTTAAACTTTTATTATACTATATTTCTTTTATTTTACTTATTACTTTTTATTATTGTATTATTATTTTTAAAATTTTCAGTACTCTTTAAGTTGTTTTATGAAAAATCTCAGTATTATTTTGAAGCAAGAGTTTAAGAAAGTATAAAGTGAGGAGCTTTCACTATTTTAAATGCAGAAAAAAAAACTTATACTATTTTTATTTATCATTCCCCAAAACTTTAATTCATTTCTTAATGATCTGATTTAAAAACAATTTAAATAAAAATTTCAATTATCTCAGTTTTGTTAAATATAATAATTGTAATGACTGTTTTAAAATTTACTTCTGACAAAAATGTGTAGCTTCAATACTCGTAAAAACATTTCGAAATTATTGAATTTTTTTAAATCATTTTACTAAAGAAATACTGTACTAAGTAATAAATTTTAATAAAAATCTATTAGGAACCATTCATTAACTTACCTTGGTGATATGAATTTATTAGTTTTTTTTTAGTTTACTTAATTCTTTACCTATCTCTATAAATTCTGCATGATCAATAATATTAGCCATAGTAATGTTTTCTTGAATATGGTTTTATAAATAACTTTTATTGAAATCTAATAAACACACTTGATAATCTTTTTTAAGTAATAGTTAAATTAATTATAATTTTGAATTATATTTTTTACATAATTAAATAAATTAATTATTAATTAAAAAAATAGAATGAACCACTCAATATTGAATATATTTAAAAATTTTGCATAAATTGTTTTTATGTTGGCTAATATAATCAAGAAAAGAGTTCTTTGTCAGAAACTAGTTATTTTATCATGATCATGTGAAGTCTTTGAAAATTATTTTGCATTTTGTTAATATATATATATGAAGAACTTGAATCAATAGCTTGAAATAAAGTGCTAATTTTTTGTTGAAAAATTTGGCTACACACCCTGTATTAGTTTAATTTTCTTTCTTTCAGAACTTTTCCATACTGAGAGAACTCATGTGAGAAATTTGAAAGTGCTTGACCGGTTATTTTATAAACCAATGCTTCAAGAACAGCTTCTGCCATCAGATTTTCTCAATTTACTCTTTCCAAACTTAGAAGAAATGTTGGAAATCCACACAACATTTAACAACAAAATGAAAGCTCGAAGAAAAGAAGAACCAGTTATTGGAGACATAGGACAACTAATGCTTGAAAGGGTAATTTTGTAGATTACTTCTCAAAGCTGTCGTTGATTAGCCGACCCAATTTCGAGTTCACGACTCCCAATGTTCAACTTCGTAACCTTGTAATTTTGGAGCCTAATCCAAAAGACAAGGGAACTCCTGGATCAAGTATTGGGAGAAATTTGCCTCCTTGGCGAACTTTTTGCTGGAACTTAACCATATTTGCATTACATGTATAGGAAAAACACGAAAACCTCCTCGGTTAGCCTTATTTACAAGGAGACTCTAACCCGTGATCCGACTACCACTGAGAATAATTTACATTTGCACTGCTTTCGGCTCGAGCCATTTGCGGAATTCGTATCGACCAGCCATCGCTGGGATTTAAACCCAATTCACCTCGTTGGGAGAGGAACGCACT